>NC_088217.1:23566759-23739259 GCF_036934945.1 Oncorhynchus masou masou | reverse complement strand
CCTTTCCTATTTCAGCATGACTATGCCAACGTGCACAAAGCGAGTTCCATACAGAAATGGTTTTTCGAGATTGCTGTGGAATAATTTGACTGGCCTGTACAGAGCCCTGACCACAACCCCATTGAACATCTTTTGGAGGAATTGGAATACCGATTGCGGGTCAGAACTAATTGCCCAACATCAGTGCCTGACCTCGCTAATGCTCTTGTGGCTGAATGGAGCATGTCCCCGCAGCAATATTCCAACATCTAGTGGAATATTATTCGCAAAAGGAAGCAATGTAGAGGAAGAAGAGCTGGATACCTCGTCCAGACCCGCAGAAGGCAATTAGGAAAGCTGCCGTTACCGTCAATATTACTCGCCAACGTGCAATCATTGGACAATAAACTAGACCAGGTACGATCACGAATATCCTACCGACGGGACATCAAAAACTGTTATATCGTATGTTTCACAGAATCGTGGCTGAATGACGACATGGGTATTCAGCTAGCGGGATACACGCTGCACCGGCAGGATAGAACAGCACACTCCGGTATGACCTGAGGGTCGGGCTGCGCATATTTGTAAACAACATCTGGCTCACGAAATCTAAGGAAGTCTCTAGATTTTGCTCGCCTGAAGTAGAGTATATTATGATAAATTGCAGGCCACTCTACTTGCCTAGAGAGTTCTCAGCTAAACTGTTTGTGGCTGTTTATTTACCATGACAGACAGATGCCACACTAAGACCGCACTCAGCCAGCTGTATAAGGAAATAAGCAAACAGGAAACTACTCACCAGGAGGCGGCGCTCCTAGTGGTCAGAGACATTAATGCAGGGAAACTTAAATCAGTTCTACCAAATCTTTATCAATATGTTAAATGTGCAACTAGAGGGAAAAAAAATCTAGACTCCTGTACTCCACAGACAGAGATGCTTACAGAGCTCTCCCTCGCCCTCCATTTGGTAAATCCAACCACAACTCTATCCTCCTGATTCCTGCTTACAAGCAAAAATTAAAGCAGGAAGCACCAGTGACTCGGTCTATAAAAAAATGGTCAGATGAAGCAGATGCCAAACTACAGGACTGTTTTGTTATCACAGACTGGAACATGTTCCGGGATTCTTCCGATGGCATTGAGGAATAAACCACATTAGTCACTGGCTTTATCAATAAGTGCATTGAAATTTATTTTTTTTTTTTTAAAGTGCATTGAGGACGTCGTCCCCACAGTGACTATACGTACATACCAACTAGAAGCCATGGATTACAGGCAACATTCGCATTGAGCTAAAGAGTAGAGCTGACGCTTTCAAGGTGCGGGACTCTAACCCGGAAGCTTACAAGAAATCCCACTATGCCTTGCGACGGACCATCAAACAGGCAAAACGTCAATACAGGGCTAAGATTGAATCATACTACACCGGCTCCGACGCTCGTCGGATGTGGCAGGGCTCGCAAACCATTACAGACAAAGGGAAGCCAGTGCCCAGTGACACGAGCCACCAGACGAGCTAAATCACTTCTATGCTTGCTTCGAGGCAAGCAACACTGAGGCATGCATGAGAGCATCAGCTGTTCCAGATAACTGTGTGATCACACTCTCTGTAGCCGACGTGAGTAAGACCTTTAAACAGGTCAACATTCACAAGTCTGCGGGGCCAGATGGATTACCAGGACGTGTGCTCCGGGCATGTGCTGACCAACTGACAGGTGTCTTCACTGACATTTTCAACATGTCCCTGATTGAGTCTGTAATACCAACATGCTTCAAGCAGACCACCATAGTCCCTGTGCCCAAGAACACTAAGGCAACCTGCCTAAATGACTACAGACCCGTGGCACTCACGTCCGTAGCTATGAGGTGCTTTGAACGGCTGGTAATGGCTCACATCAACACCATTATCCCAGAAACCCTAGACTCCAATTTGCATACAACCCAAACAGATCCACAGATGATGCAATCTCTATTGCACTCCACACTGCCCTTTCCCACCTGGACAAAAGGAATTGCTATGCACTGACTACAGCTCAGCGTTCAACAGCATAGTGCCCTCAAAGCTCATCACTACGCTAAGGAAACTGGGATTAAACAGCTCCCTCTTCAACTGGATCCTGGACTTCCTGACGGGCCGCCCCCCGGGTGGTGAGGGTAGGTAGCAATACACCTGCCATGCTGATCCTCAACACTGGTGCTCCCCAGGGGTGCGTGCTCAGACCCTTCCTGTACTCCCTGTTCACCCACGACTGCATGGCCAGGCACGACCCCAAAACCAGTTTGCTGGTGACACAACAGTGGTAGGCCTGATCACCGACAACGATGAGACAGCCTATAGGGAGGAGGTCAGAGACCTGGCCGGGTGGTGTCAGACTAACAACCTATCCCTCAACGTATCCAAGACTAAGGAGATGATTGTGGACTACAGGAAAAGGAGCACCGAGCACATCCCCATTCTCATCGACGGGGCTGTAGTGGAGCAGGTTGCGAGCTTCAAATTCCTTGGTGTCCACATCAACAAAAAAACTAGAATGGTCCAAACACACCAAGACAGTCATGAAGAGGGCACGACAAAGCTTATTCCCCCTCAGGAATCTAAGAAGATTTGGCATGTGTCCTCAGATCCTCAAAAGGTTCTACAGCTGCAACATCGAGAGCATCCTGGTTGCATCACTGCCTGGTACGGCAATTGCCTGGCATGGCACTTCAGAGGGTAGTGTGTACGGCCCAGTACATCACTGGGGCAAAGCTGCCTGCCATCCAGGACCTCTACACCAAGCGGTGTCAGAGGAAGTCCCGGAACATTGTCAAAGACCCCAGCCACCCCAGTCATAGACTGTTCTCTCTACTACCGCCTTGCAAGGGGTACCGGAGTGCCAAGTTTAGGACAAAAAGGCTTCTCAACAGTTTTTATCCCAAGCCATAAGACTCCTGAACAGGTAACCAAATGGTTACCCGGACTATTTGCATTGTGTGATCCCCCCCAACCCATCTTTTTACGCTGCTGCTACTCTCTGTTTATCTTATATGCATAGTCACTTTAACTATACATTCATGTACATACTACCTCAATTGGCCCGACCAACCAGTGCTCCTGCACATTGGCTAACTGGGCTATCTACATCGTGTCCCATCACCCGCCATCCCTCTTTTTACGCTACTGCTACTCTCTGTTGATCATATATGCATAGTCACTTTAACCATACCCACATGTACATACTACCTCAAAAAACCTGACTAACTGGTGTCTGTATACAGCCTTGCTACTCTATTTTCAAATGTCTTTTTACTGTTGTTTTATTTCTTTACTTACCTGGACACACACACACACATACTTTTTTTCTCTGCACTATTGGTTAGAGCCTGGAAGTAAGCATTTCACTGTAAGGTTATATTTGGTGCATGTGACAAATAAACTTTGATTTGATTTGGTTCACTCCAGACTTGACACAAAAACATTCTGTGGCGTACTGCACTAGCATCGAATAGTCCCCGCGATATACAACTTTTCAGGGAAGTCAGGAACCAATATACACAGTCAGTTAGGAAAGCACAGGCTAGCTTTTTCAAACAGAAATTTGCATCCTGCAGCACTAATTCCAAAAAGTTTTGGGACACTGTAAAGTCCATGGAGAATAAGAGTATCTCCTCCCTGCAGCCCACTGCACTGAGACTAGGAAACACTGTCACCACTGATAAATCCACAATAATCGAACATTTCAATAAGCATTTCTCTATGGCTGGCCATGCTTTCCACCTGGCTACTCCAACCTCAGCCAACAGCTCTGCACCCCCGCAGTAACTGGCCCAAGCCCCCCCCCCTTCCCCTTCAACCAAATCCAGACAGCTGTTTTTATGGGAGTGCTGCAAAATCTGGATCCCTACAAATGATCTGGACCCTCTCTTCCTAAAATTATCCACCACCATTGTTGCAACCCCTCTTACTAGTCTGTTCAACCTTTCCTTCGTATCGTCTGAGATTCCTAAAGATTGGAAAGCAGCCCCGGTCATCCCCCTCTTGAAACACGAATCCCACCATACCTTCTCCGCTATGCAATCTGGTTTCCGAGCAGATCACAGGTGCACCTCAGCCACGTGCAACGTCCTAAACGATATCGTAACTGCCATCGATAAAAGACAGTACTGTGCAGCCGTCTTCATCGACCTGGCAGACTCAACAGCCTTGGTTTCTCTAATGACCGCCTTACTTTATTTGCACATACTGTAAACATATGTTTCTGTTGTGTTATTAACTGTACATTTTTTTATCCCATGTGTAACTCTGTGTTGTTTTTCTCGCACTGCTTTGCTTTATCTTGGCCAGGTCACAGTTGTAAATGAGATATTTTCTCAACTGGCCGACCTGGTTAAATAAAGGTGAAATAAAAAATGAAAAAATAATAATAACATGTCTGTTGGGTCGAGGAGGTTTGTGGAAACTGGCTGATTTCTGCACTGCTTCATCTCCACTCCTCCTTATCTCCTTCCCCTTCAGTTTTCAGGCTGGAGAGATGGAAGGGGGGGAGATGGGGGGACGGAAATGGTGCCAGAAAAAGGAGCCATTAATAATGCAGTGAGTGGTTGCAGCACAGCCTCCACACAGCTCAGCCTCCAGACTTCACACAGCCCAGTCCCCAGCCTCCACACAGCCCAGTCTTCATTCTCCATACAGCCCAGTCCCCAGTCTCCACACATCCGGTTCCCCAGCCTCCACACAGCCCAGTCTCCCCACAACCCAGCCTTGCCACATCCCAGCCTCTCCACAGCCCAGTCTCCCCACAGCCCAGGCTCCCACCAGCCCCCCACAGCCCAAGCTCCCCACATCCCAGCCTCTCCACAGACCAGGCTCCCACAGATCAGCCTCCACACAGCCCAAGCCCCCACAGCCCAAGCTCCCCACATCCCAGCCTCCCCACTGCCTAGCCTCCACACAGCCCAGACTCCAAACGCCCAGCCTCCACACGCCCAGCCTCCACACAGTCCAGCCCACGCTCCCCACAGCCCAGTCTCCCAGCCTCCTCACCGCCCAGCCTCCACACAGTCCAGTCCATCCTCCCCACAGCCCAGCCTCCGACATCCCAGCACCCCCACAACCCAGCCTCCCAGACTCCCCACAGCCCAGCACATCCTCCCAACCTTCTCACAGCCCAGCCTACACAAAGCCCAATCAAGCCACCCAGCCTCCAGACAACCCACCCACCCTCCCAGACTAGACACAGACAGACAAACAGACAGACAGACACACAAACAGACAGACAGACAGACAGACAGACAGACAGACAGACAGACAGACAGACAGACAGACAGACAGGATGCTCAACATAAGACGATGCAGCAGGAAACCATCACAACTGAGCGTCGCCCTCTCCTGGTCAAACAGAGAGTCAACAGCTTCCACCCAATGAGGAGCTCAACATGTGATGATTCGTAATTATGTAATGTCTTTTCCTTTTTGAATACAAGGGAGGCTTATACAGCACTTATTTCCTTTCAATGCATGTTTTTTTTTAATAAGGCTTAACATAACATTAATCATAACATTATGATTTGCAATATTTATTTATTATGTATTGCTTATGGTGTGTTTACATGTTTTGAGGTTTGATCTCTGCCGTCTCTCTTCCCACCAAAAAGGCCCTAGATTTGGTTGGATTAAAACTGTAGCTGGTTTTGTCTACACCTCGTGACCTGCTTTTTAAATTATATGAACAAAAAATATTCCATTCTACTTGGAATGGCAAGCCATACAAAATGAAAAGGCCTATATATATATATATATATATATATATATAACGAATATGAATTCGGAGGGCAGAAATGATTAAATATTAAAGCATTAGACCTCTCACTAAAGGCATCAATTATACAAAAGTTATACTGAAATCCAAACTGGTTCTCTAGTATACACGTAGGTAAACTCAAATATACTAATAGATTTTTTAAAAGTATTTTTCGAGAATTAAAAAAAAAGTATAATTTCAGTGAATGATATCAGAAATAGGACTGGTGGACTTATGTCACACATGCAGCTAACACAGACATATGGAAATGTCTACACTACCCAAAATTACAACCAACCAGCATTACCACACACATGGAAGAGGCAAGTGGAATGGGGAAAAGTAAGGAACTTGTATGTCAGCCCTGTATTAAAGAACAAATGGTTCAAGAAAAGTGTGATAAATAAAAACATATACCAATTTAATTTAAGGACCAAAAAACTGACAGCTGTGCCATATAAATTGCAAAATAGTTGGGAAGAGATTTTCGATGTACCCATTCCATGGCACATGGTTTTTGAATTGATACATAAAACAACGCCGGATTCAAAACTTCAAATTTTTCAATTGAACTTACTATGCAAAATTTGCAACCAATAGAATGTCATATATATGGGGTATTCAATCTTCCCAGCTCTGCATATTCTGCTGTGAGGAGGCAGAGTCATTAGATCATTTATTTTGGTATTGTCCATATGTAGCTCGTTTTTGGTCATAGGTCCAGGAATGGCTGAAGAATTGCAATATTTGCCTATAACTAATGCTGCAGATAACAATACTGGGTGGTTTTAAAGCCATAGTCAATCAATCAATAATATAATAATTATTTTAGCAAAAAAAATATATTTTTAATTTACAATCTGTAGAAGCTATGAGAATAGAAAGGTTCAGTACTTTTGTGAAGCATCACAGCACAGTTGAAAAATATATGGCAAATAGAAATCCAAAATGGATGGTGTTGAGAGATAGATGGGAGGGGTTGAATGGAGCTGAAGGGTGGGACTAATAACAAGATAACCAATGTAAAACATACGGGGACTGTAAAATGTAAATGTAAGCAACAATCTTTCCACAATATTAAGATGATCCACCCCTTTCACTTAAAAAACAAACTATGCAGAGCGAGGCTCCCCAGCTGAACGTCTACACCAGTTTCACACGAAGACTTGCCTGTATTACGGGACTACTGGTCATTTCCTGTCCTCCTGTCCCCGGTAGGGGTGAGTACTCTGGTGTGCCACACAGAGAACTTTTTTTTGACGCTACCCTGGCGTCCGAGGTGGGCATTCCCACTCAGCCACTCTCCATTCCCATGGACGGTAGAGCGATGGACTCTATAGGCCGGGTCACCCACAATCCCACTCCCATCAACCTACGAGTGTCAGGGAACCACAGCGAGGCAATCCAATGTATGCTAATAAGGCTTCTCAGGTTCCTGTGGTATTGGGATTCTCTTGGCTCCAGCGACACAAACCCCTCATAGACTGGACTGCTGGTGCCATCATGGGCTGGAGCCCGTTCTGCCACGCCCATTGTCTGAAGTCAGTGCAGCCTGCCCTGGGACATCTTCCTGTTGCCTCGGAAGTTGTCCCGGAACTCTCCGCCATTCCCGCGGAGTACCAGGACCTCCGGGAGGTTTTCAGTAAGGTCTGGGCCTCTTCACTTCCTCCACGCCGAACCTATGACTGCGGGATCGACCTTCTCCCAGGCACCACACCGCCCCGGGAATGACTCTACTCTCTGTCGGGTCCGGAGACCAAGGCTATGGAGACCTACATGGAGGACTCCCTAGCTGCAGAGTGTATCCGTCCTTCTTCCTCCCCTGCCGGTGCAGGGTTCTTCTTTGTGCATCGACAGAGCATCGACCAGCGGGGCCTCAATGAAATCACGGTGAAGAACCGCTACCCGCTACCACTCATCACGTTGGCCTTCGAACCGCTCCAGGGGGCTACCGTTTTCTCCAAGTTGGACTTACTGATGGATCTCGACACCATCTGGTGTGGATATGGGAAGGGTATGATTTGAAAACTGCCTTCAACATGCCACTAAGAATAACTTAGTGACAGGTCCTCCAGCGCCTTCTGCAGAACCAGCTTTTTGTGAAAGCGGAGAAATGCAAATTCCATTGGTCCACCATCCCCTTCCATAATTACATCATCGCTGCAGGGAATGTACAGTTGGACCCCGGGAAAGTGAGAGCGGTGGTGGATTGGCCCAAGCCTACGTCCAGAGTGCAGCTGCAACGTTTCCTGGGATTTTCCAACTTTTATCGCTGTCTTATCCGGGGTTACAGCACCCTGGCTTCCCCCTTGTCTTCACTCACCTCTCCCAAGGTTCCGTTCATGTGGTCTCCAGTTGCTGACCGGGCGTTCCTGGGACCTCAAGCACCACATCACCACTGCTCCCATATTGGTTCATCCTGGCCCATCCCGTGGGTTCGTGGTGGAGGCTGATGCTTTGGATGTCACAGTGGGGGCTGCCCTGTCCCAGCATTCTGCCCTGGACCTCAAGTTACATCCCTGCACCGCCATCTCCCATCGCCTCAACGCCACGGAGAGGAATTACGATGTGGGCAATCAGGAGCTTCTCGCGGTGAAGATGGCGTTGGAGGTGTGGAGACACTGGTAGGAGGGGGCGGAACATCCGTTCATTGTGTGGATGGATCACAAGAACCTGGAATATCTCTGCACCGCCAAGCGTCTCAATTCCAGGCAAGCTAGGTGGTCCCTGCTGTTCACCCAGTTTAACTTCTCACTCTCCGACCGACCGGGATCCAAGAATATCAATCCGGATGTGCTTTCAAGCTGCTAATGCCCCGTGGCAACATCCTCAGACCCGGAGACCATCCTTCCCACCTTGTGCCTAGCTGCGGCATTCAGCTGGGGAATAGGGAAGCAGGTATGTGAGGCGCAGCCGAACCCCGGGGGGGGGGGGGCCCAGATAAGCAGATGTTTGTTCCTGATGCTGTCCGCCCCTTGCACCTGGAGTGGGCCCACTCCCCCGGGCTTACCTGCCACCCGGGCTCCCATCGGACCCTGGCCTTTGTGCAGCAACTCTTTTGGTGGCCTATCATGGTTCTGGACGTCTCCGGGTTCATTGCCGCCTGCACGATCTGTGCGCAGAACAAGACTCTTCTGCAAGCTCCGGCTGGTCTCTTTCAACCACTGCCTGTCCTTCCCTGCCCCTGGTCTCACATATCACTGTACTTTGTCACGGGTCTCCCCCATCTGATGGCAACACCGACATCCTGACTGTAGTGGACCGGTTTTCCAAAGTCTCCCATTTCATTTGTCTCTTCAAGCTACCCTCTGCCAAAAAGACAGCCTAAGGTGGTCTGCTTGAAACATGTAGGTATTATAGACTCTGTCAGGGAGAGGTTGAAATTGTCAGTGCAGATACTTGCCAGTTGATCCACACATGCTCTGAGTACATGTCCTGGTAATCTGTCGAGCCCTGCAGCCTTGTAAATGTTGACCTGTTTAAAGGTCTTGCTCACATCGGCCATGGAGAGCGTGATCAAATGTTATGTTACACCCTCCACTTTCTGTATTGTTCAGTTGATGTTATGATTAAAAGAGTACAGTTAGCTCTGACACCTGTGGTCGTGTCTATCCTTCAAACTTAACATCACTGTTTAGTCATTTTAACTATTATTTAATACGATACTAAAAAATATTACATGATACATCTTTCAAAACGGATCATTTTAAAGTTCTGAATAGAAGGAATGATAGATGTAACATTTTCCATGCAGTGTTTAGGGGCATTGTGTGGCATGCATTGTGAAGATGGAGCCTACTCTTACAGGCTTTGATTATTCCATTTTATATTACGGGGTTAGATATTAGCACATGGGGTGCACCGATTGGTGTTACTTAGTTAGTTCATCTGTATTATACCTGTGCTGGTTGGTAATCTCATTAGACGGAAGATGTTTCACCTGTGCTGGCCCAGTACTCCAGTTGGTCTTGAGAAAAATTGAGGAACCAGGACCTTTTGTTGGTGGTCCCTATTTAAGTTCTGAAACAAAACCTTTTATCTGGTGTTTTCACTGTTTGGTTTTGCTCCATACTCTTTTTAGTCCATATCCTAAAGCTGTTGTGGATTTTTCTTTTAGTTTGTCTTTTCAGAGTCAAACCCAGTGGGCGTCTTTAAGAACCCCTTACTAGTGGCTTGGCCAACTTTCAGTGGGCACCCACTTGGCTGTCTTGGTTGTCAGTGATTTTTTTTCTTAGTTCCCTTTGTTGTGAGCAACATTTTGAGTTTGTCTTGTGGAAACGTAACAACAGAGTAAAAAGGTTTTGGTGTAGCCTGGTGTTCTGCCAGGGTTTTGGTCAATTCCAGTTTAATTTGAAATTCCAATAAAATACTTGAATTAACTCATGAAGAGGGTAATTTTTTACATTTTATTCAAATGGGTACAATCTTTAAAATATGGAATTGCAATGGAATAGTAATTAGAATATTTGTACTGTTTGAATTGGAATTGAATTGAAATTGTGTGTGCGTGTGTGTGTGTATATATATATATATATATATATATATATATATATATATATATATATATAGTACCACTCAAAAGTTTGGACACACCTACTCATTCAAGGGTGTTTCTTTAGTTTTACTATGTTCTACACTGTACAATAATAGTGCAGACATCAAAACTATGAAATAACACATATGGAATCATGTAGCAGCCAAAAAAGTATCAAACAAATGAAAATATATTTTATATTTTAGAATCTTCAAAGTCGCCACCATCTGCCTTGATGACAGTTTGCACACTCTAGGCTTCATTAGGAATGCTTTTACAACAGTCTTGAAGGAGTTCCCACATATGCTGAGCACTTATTGGCTGCTTTTCCTTCACTCTGCGGTCCAACTCATCCCAAACCATCTCAATTGGGTTGAGGTCGGATGATTGCGAAGGCCAGGTCATCTGATACAGCACTCCATCACTCTCATTGGTCAAATAGCCCTTACACAGCCTGGAGGTGTTTTGGGTCATTGTCCTGTTGAAAAACAAATGATAGTCCCACTAAGCACAAACCAGATTGAATGGTGTATCGCTGCAGAATGCTGTGGTAGCCATTCTGGTTAAGTGTGCCTTGAATTCTAAATAAATCACAGACAGTGTCACCAGCAAAGCACCCCCACATCATCATACCTCCTTCTCCGTGCTTCACAGTGGGAACCACACATGCGGAGATCATCTGTTCACATACTCTGCGTCTCAGAAAGACACGGCTGTTGGAATCAAAAATCGCAAATTTGGACTAATCAGAAGAAAGGACAGAGTTCCACTGGTCTAATGTCTATTGCTCGTGTTTCTTGACCCAAGCAAGTCTCTTCTTATTATTTGTGTCCTTTAGTAGTGGTTTCTTGGCAGCAATTCGATCATGAAGGCCTGATTCACACAGTCTCCTCTGAACAGTTGAGGTTGAGACGTGTCTATACTTGAATTCTGTGAGGCATTTATTTGGCCTTCAATCTGAGCTGCAGTTAACTCTAATGAACTTATCCTCTGCAGCAGAGGTAACTCAGGGTCTTCTTTTCCTGTGACGTCCTCATGAGAGCCAGTTTCATCATAGAGCTTGATGGTTTTTCCGGATTGACTGACCTTCATGTCTTTAAGTAATGATGAATTGTTGTTTCTCGTTGCTTATTTGAGCTGTTCTTGCCATAATATGGACTTGGTATTTTACCAAATAGGGCTATCTTCTGATTGGCTCAAACACATTAAGAAGGAAAGACATTCCACAAATTCCCAAGGCACACCTGATAATTAAAAATGTGTTCTAGGTGACTACCTCATGAAGCTGGTTGACAGAATGCCAAGAGTATGCAAAGCTGTCATCAAGGCAAAGGGTTGCCAATTTAGAAGAATCTCAAATATAAAATATATTTTGATTTTTTTAAGACTTTTTGGTTACTACATGATTCTATATGTGTTATTTAATGGTTTTAATGTCTTCACTATTATTCTACAATGTGGAAAATAGTAAAAAATAAAGAAAAATCTTTAAATTAGTAGGTGTGTTCAAATTTTTGACTGGTACTATATGACGTGAAGAAAAGGTTAATTATAAATTATTTTTTATTAGTTAAGATCAAATTGTTATCCAGTAGGCTTTGATTACATTTCCAATATCCCCGTCCATGTGCACGTTTTTTAAGGTTAATTGGAGGCCAATTAGATGGTGGTCCGAATCGCATTCGGTCTCCTATCAATACTTTTTTTGCAAGAATGAATGAAAATGAGAATGAGACCAGGAAGTAGTCAAGACGGCTAGCTTGATTAAGCCTCCTCCATGTACGCTGTACAGTATATACAAAAGTATGTGGACACACCTTCAAATTAGTGGATTTGGCTATTTCAGCCAATACCAGTTGCTGATAGGTGTATAAAATTGAGCACACTGCCATGCAATCTCCATAGACAAACATTGTCAGTAGAATGGCCCGCACTGAAGAGCTCAATGATTTTCAATGTGGCACTGTCATAGGATGCCACCTTTCCAACAAGTCAGTTCATCACATTTCTGCCCTGCTAGAACTTCCCCGGTAAACTGTAAGTGCTGTTAGTGTGATGTGGAAACGTTTAGGAGCAGCAACGGTTCAGCTGCAAAGTCATATCCCACACAAGCTCACAGAGTGGGAGTGCCGAGAGCTGAAGCACATAGTGAGTAAAAATGGTCTGTCCTCGGTTGCAGCACTCACTACCAAGTTCCAAACTGCCTCTGGAAGCAACATCAGCACAAGAACTGTTCGTCGGGAATTTCATGAAATGGGTTTCCATGGCCGAGCAGCCACGCACAAGCCTAAGATCAACATGCGCAATGCCAAGCATCTGGCAGACTGGAGGACGGATATGGGTTTGGCGGAGCCCAGAAGAACGCTACCATAGTGCTAACTGTAAAGTTTGGTGGATGAGGAATAATGGTCTGGGGCTGCTTTTCATGGTTCAGTCCCCTTTGTTCCAGTGATGGGAAATCTTAATGCTACAGCATACAATGACATTCTTGAAGATTCTGTACGTCTAACTTTGTGGCAACAGTTTGGGAAAGGCCCTTTCCTGTTGCAGCATGACAATGCCCCCGTGCACAAAGAGAGATCCATACAGAAATGTTTCTCCAGATGGATGTGGAAGAACTTTACTGGCCTGCACAGAGCCCTGACCTCAATACCATCAAACACCTTTTGGATGAATTGGAATGCTGACTACAAGCCAGGACTAATCCCCCAACATCAGTGTCTGACCTCACTAATACTCTTGTGGCTGAATTGAAGCAAGTCCCGGCAGGAATGTTTCAACATCTAGCTGAAAGCCTTCCCAGAAGAGGAAGAGGCTGTTATAGTAGCAAAGGGGGGACCAACTCCATATTAATGCCCATCATTTCTGAATGAGATGTTTGAGGAGCAGGTGTCCACATACAACCATGTACTTGTGAAATTTGCACCAAAGTGATTGAAAAAAACTGCCTGTCCAGTTGATTTTCAGGCACTAGTATTCATTTGTTGTTTTAGGATGCCATCTTGTGACTAATTAGAAGCACTACAGGGCTTTGCTTTTTATTCTGGTTGAAGTTTGGAGTGGCCGGTATGACCCATTCATTACATTTACATTTAAGTCATTTAGCAGACGCTCTTATCCAGAGTGACTTACAAATTGGTGAATTCACCTTCTGACATCCAGTGGAACAGATTCCCCTAGCCTCGGTCAGCTTTTTGAAGTGTTCATTATTAACTAGAGGTGTTTTGTGTTTGTCTAGGTCCCATGCTCCTGTGCCCCTTGTGGGTGACATACCTTCAGATTTTTACCTTGTTCATCGGCAGAAAGACAGATGTTTACCTTGTTCAGGGGCAGAACAACAGATGATTTTTACCTTGTTTAGGGGCAGAACAACAGATGATTTTTACCTTGTTCAGGGGCAGAACAACAGATGATTTTTACCTTGTTTAGGGGCAGAACAACAGATGATTTTTACCTTGTTTAGGGGCAGAACAACAGATGATTTTTACCTTGTTCAGCGGCAGAACAACAGATGTTTACCTTGTTTAGGGGCAGAACAACAGATGATTTTTACCTTGTTCAGGGGCAGAACAACAGATGATTTTTACCTTGTTCAGCGGCAGAACAACAGATGTTTACCTTGTTCAGGGGCAGAACAACAGATGTTTACCTTGTTCAGGGGCAGAACAACAGATGTTTACCTTGTTCAGGGGCAGAACAACAGATGATTTTTACCTTGTTTAGGGGCAGAACAACAGATGATTTTTACCTTGTTCAGGGGCAGAACAACAGATGATTTTTACCTTGTTTAGGGGCAGAACAACAGATGATTTTTACCTTGTTTAGGGGCAGAAAAACAGATGATTTTTACCTTGTTTAGGGGCAGAACAACAGATGATTTTTACCTTGTTTAGGGGCAGAACAACAGATGATTTTTACCTTGTTTAGGTGCAGAACAACAGATGATTTTTACCTTGTTTAGGGGCAGAACAACAGATGATTTTTACCTTGTTTAGGGGCAGAACAACAGATGATTTTTACCTTGTTCAGCGGCAGAACAACAGATGATGTTTACCTTGTTCAGGGGCAGAACAACAGATGATTTTTACCTTGTTCAGGGGCAGAACAACAGATGATTTTTACCTTGTTCAGGGGCAGAACAACAGATGATTTTTACCTTGTTCAGGGGTGGAAAAACAGATGATTTTTACCTTGTTCAGGGGCAGAACAACAGATGATTTTTACCTTGTTCAGGGGCAGAACAACATGATTTTTACCTTGTTCAGGGGCAGAACAACAGATGTTTACCTTGTTCAGGGGCAGAACAACAGATGTTTACCTTGTTCAGGGGCAGAACAACAGATGATTTTTACCTTGTTTAGGGGCAGAACAACAGATGATTTTTACCTTGTTCAGGGGCAGAACAACAGATGATTTTTACCTTGTTTAGGGGCAGAACAACAGATGATTTTTACCTTGTTTAGGGGCAGAACAACAGATGATTTTTACCTTGTTCAGGGGCAGAACAACAGATGATTTTTACCTTGTTTAGGGGCAGAACAACAGATGATTTTTACCTTGTTTAGGGGCAGAACAACAGATGATTTTTACCTTGTTTAGGGGCAGAACAACAGATGATTTTTACCTTGTTTAGGGGCAGAACAACAGATGATTTTTACCTTGTTTAGGGGCAGAACAACAGATGATTTTTACCTTGTTTAGGGGCAGAACAACAGATGATTTTTACCTTGTTTAGGGGCAGAACAACAGATGATTTTTACCTTGTTCAGGGGCAGAACAACAGATGATTTTTACCTTGTTTAGGGGCAGAACAACAGATGATTTTTACCTTGTTTAGGGGCAGAAAAACAGATGATTTTTACCTTGTTTAGGGGCAGAACAACAGATGATTTTTACCTTGTTTAGGGGCAGAACAACAGATGATTTTTACCTTGTTTAGGGGCAGAACAACAGATGATTTTTGCCTTGTTTAGGGGCAGAACAACAGATGATTTTTACCTTGTTTAGGGGCAGAACAACAGATGATTTTTACCTTGTTTAGGGGCAGAACAACAGATGATTTTTACCTTGTTTAGGGGCAGAACAACAGATGATTTTTACCTTGTTTAGGGGCAGAAAAACAGATGATTTTTACCTTGTTTAGGGGCAGAACAACAGATGATTTTTACCTTGTTTAGGGGCAGAACAACAGATGATTTTTACCTTGTTTAGGGGCAGAACAACAGATGATTTTTACCTTGTTTAGGGGCAGAACAACAGATGATTTTTACCTTGTTTAGGGGCAGAACAACAGATGATTTTTACCTTGTTTAGGGGCAGAACAACAGAGGATTTTTACCTTGTTTAGGGGCAGAACAACAGATGATTTTTACCTTGTTTAGGGGCAGAACAACAGATGATTTTTACCTTGTTCAGCGGCAGAACAACAGATGTTTACCTTGTTCAGGGGCAGAACAACAGATGATTTTTACCTTGTTCAGGGGCAGAACAACAGATGATTTTTACCTTGTTCAGGGGCAGAACAACAGATGATTTTTACCTTGTTCAGGGGTGGAAAAACAGATGATTTTTACCTTGTTCAGGGGCAGAACAACAGATGATTTTTACCTTGTTCAGGGGCAGAACAACATGATTTTTACCTTGTTCAGGGGCAGAACAACAGATGATTTTTACCTTGTTCAGGGGCAGAACAACATGATTTTTACCTTGTTCAGGGGCAGAACAACATGATTTTGACCTTGTTCAGGGGCAGAACAACATGATTTTTACCTTGTTCAGGGGTGGAAAAACAGATGATTTATACCTTGTTCAGCAGCAGAACAACAGGTTTTTACCTTGTTCAGGGGCAGAACAACATATTTTTACCTTGTTTAGGGGCGGAAAAACAGATGATTTTTACCTTGTTCAGGGGCAGAACAACAGATGATTTTTACCTTGTTCAGGGGCAGAACAACAGATGATTTTTACCTTGTTCAGGGGCAGAACAACATATTTTTAGAGCTTTGGGATGGTAACTGAAAGGATGCAGTTGGGGGATTCAATTTGTAAGTCGCTCTGGATAAGAGCGTCTGCTAAATGACTTAAATGTAAATGTAAATGTAAATTCAATCTAGCAACCTTTCAGTTACCGTCCCAAAGCTCTAACCACTAGGCTACCTGCCGCCCCCCTGGTTCAACCCTAATCAAAGCCTTAACCACAACCCCAACCCTAACCCTAGCTTCATGTCCACATCCAGGTCACTGCACCAAATACCCTATATTTGACCTCTTAGTTATTCGTACACTTCTGACGACTCTTCCCACTGGGCACAAATGGGTTAAATCAATATTTTTTCAACATATTGTGAAGTGGAATCTACGTGGAAAATAGATAGGATTTTTAAAAAGTCATCAACTGTTGATTTGAGGGTGAAATGTGATTTGAAGACAAACTGGAACTAAAGCCGGAATAAGTCAGTGGCACAGATGGAACTATCCAAGCAGAAGATACATGTTGATATTTGGTTGTGTTGACAACCAAACACAATTCAATATACATTTTAAATACAATAATAACCTATTAACTGGTTGACAACTTAACAAAGGATATGTTGGATTCACGTCTCAAACTCAACCAAAAATAAAATAATGGGATTAACTCAGTGGCTCAAATGGAACTATCCAAACATTATATGCATTTCTTTAAATGTTGATATTTACTTTTGTAATACAGTAAATAGCTTAAAGTTAAGGCTATTTTGCAAACTGAATTAACATTCAACATTAAAACGAGTAACACATCCATGGCCACATTTTGAGGTTACTGTAACTACAAATGTCTTCTATTATGCAATCATATAAAGCGTGCATGTTCAAGATAGCATGCATAGGTCATCACAGGTCAGTGGAGATCTTCACAAATGCTGTAATAATCTGTGCAGAATGTTGAATGGCATTGATCACTTGGACTTTTAATGTAATCTTAACTGCAATCCAGGTCATTTGGTTGTGCTGTTAGATTAAGCACAGTGATACCACATTATTCTGTTGCATAAATAAACAAAATATCGGACATTGTATTCCCATTTTAACTTTGCTGTGCTTTTAAATGGTTAAAAGCAAAGAGATATACATTTGGGTGACAACTAAACCAAAAATCTGACATTGTTTTTCCATTGGAATTTGGTTGTGCTTTTAGATGGTTGAAAACACAATGATAACACATTGGAAATTCAATAAACGGTTGGCTGTTTTTTTGAGTGGGTGAATATATGCTCTAATCTCATTGATAAACGTCTCAACCAAATGTTACCCAGGTATCCAAGTTGAAATGATGTGGTTTGCCCAGTGGGTTGTCACTTACTTGCCACGAGGACGATCTACGGTATTTTATCTGTGATGATTCAAAAGCAGGTATATCTCTTGACTGTTTGATAATGGTAACACAGGTGTGAACACAACTCTAATGATCCTGACTCCCACTCTGTCCAGCCTGGTTCAACCCTATTCCTATTCTTAACCACAACCATAACCCTAACCGCGACCCCAACACTAAACCTAAACCTATCCCTCATAACCTCGTGGAAAGATACATCTCTCAGGTGAAACAGGAAACCTCTACTAAGTACATCTGCCAGTTGAAGAGAGAATAATGTGCAGCCTAGAACAAAGTGTATGAGGAAGGAAGTTGTTCATCACTCCACTGTCAGTGAGGATGAGGCAGCAGCAGGGTCTGGAACAGAACACAGCCTTGGATCTGGTCATCAACAGTAGAAAACCGTCAGAAGGTTGAAAGCATCGGAGAGAGGACTGTTGCCACATCGCTAGCACTCCTTCACACCGGGTTCAAATACTATTTGAAATCTTTCAAATACTTTGTGTGTTTGTCTGTCTGTAATGTCAGGAGGATGGGTTTTGCATTTGGACTATTAAATTGGTCCATTAAGCCAGGCAGGCCCAATCAAGCACAGTTTAAGTATTCAACACGATTTTAGATAGCATGTTAACCCTGTGCTCTTCTGGGGCAGCCATAATGTGGTTTATTACTCTATTTGTTCCCACTGGAGTGAGTAAGGTGGGTTTCGCAACATGCTTTTAGAGAAAATCCTTTCTGCTCCAAATCCAACCTTTGGACCCATTAACAAATCACTCACATGGCTATTAATAGGACAGTATCAACCTTTCACACCACCTAGCCAACCTGTTACTGTTATTCAAGACAAGGCAGCCGTAAAGTTTATTTTCAGCCTCTTTAGTTAAGACCAAGACCAGCACAGTAATATTCATCTGCACTAAAATGTGCCAAATTAATAAAAAAAATTTAACCAAAATTATTTCTGCCTTGATTGACAATGCCATATACATAGGTACATGGTGGTAGGTCTATGTTGAGTTGCAGAGATCCACTGGGCACCGACATCAGTTCAACGTTTTGATTTGAATTTGGTTGAGTTGACAACTAACGTGAAATCGACATCAAATGTCACCATGTCATTGGATTTAAGTAAAAAATATATTTAAAAAAAATTCCTTACGTTGATGACTTTTTGCAAATACAATCAGTTTTCCACATTGATTCAACGTCAACACATTTAATTATGAAATTATGTGGAAACAACGTTGACTCAACTTGTTTTTTGTTCAATTTGGGGGGCGGGGGGGGTTCTGTATCGATGGCTGATAGGTAGTTTCCTGTGTGTCTACCTACCTGACCACGCTGGAGACGGTGGTATGCTAATGGTCTGAACACCTAGTCTGAGCACCCTGGCAGATGGCCTCAGCTTGTTTGAGTCCCTGGATGTGTGTGCGTTCACTACTCCAAATGGAAGTGTCTGACAGAACCTTAGCTGCTCCATTTCTTCTTTTCCCTTGACCTCTGTCTCACCTGCCACACTCCTAATTGGGCTCATCCCTCTGATCCCTGGGTGGTGAATAGACCTGACCTGGTCCCAGTCCATCATTCCTCTGATCCCTGGGTGGTGAATAGACCTGACCTGGTCCTAGACCATCATTCCTCTGATCCCTGGGTGGTGAATAGTCCTGACCTGGTCCTAGACCATCATTCCTCTGATCCCTGGGTGGTGAATAGTCCTGACCTGGTCCTAGACCATCATCCCTCTGATCCCTGGGTGGTGAATAGTCCTGACCTGGTCCTAGACCATCATTCCTCTGATCCCTGGGTGGTGAATAGTCCTGACCTGGTCCTAGACCATCATTCCTCTGATCCCTGGGTGGTGAATAGTCCTGACCTGGTCCTAGACCATCATTCCTCTGATCCCTGGGTGGTGAATAGTCCTGACCTGGTCCTAGACCATCATCCCTCTGATCCCTGGGTGGTGAATAGTCCTGACCTGGTCCTAGACCATCATTCCTCTGATCCCTGGGTGGTGAATAGTCCTGACCTGGTCCTAGACCATCATTCCTCTGATCCCTGGGTGGTGAATAGTCCTGACCTGGTCCTAGACCATCATTCCTCTGATCCCTGGGTGGTGAATAGTCCTGACCTGACCTCCCTGGGTGGTGAATAGTCTGACCTGGTAGACCATCATCCCTCTGATCCCTGGGTGGTGAATAGTCCTGACCTGGTCCTAGACCATCATCCCTCTGATCCCTGGGTGGTGAATAGTCCTGACCTGGTCCTAGACCATCATCCTCTGATCCCTGATGACCTGGTCCTAGACCATCATTCCTCTGATCCCTGGGTGGTGAATAGACCTGACCTGGTCCTAGACCATCATTCCTCTGATCCCTGGGTGGTGAATAGTCCTGACCTGGTCCTAGACCATCATTCCTCTGATCCCTGGGTGGTGAATAGTCCTGACCTGGTCCTAGACCATCATTCCTCTGATCCCTGGGTGGTGAATAGTCCTGACCTGGTCCTAGACCATCATTCCTCTGATCCCTGGGTGGTGAATAGTCCTGACCTGGTCCTATTCCTCTGACCATCATTCCTCTGATCCCTGGGTGGTGAATAGTCCTGACCTGGTCCTAGACCATCATTCCTCTGATCCCTGGGTGGTGAATAGTCCTGACCTGGTCCTAGACCATCATTCCTCTGATCCCTGGGTGGTGAATAGTCCTGACCTGGTCCTAGACCATCATTCCTCTGATCCCTGGGTGGTGAATAGTCCTGACCTGGTCCTAGACCATCATTCCTCTGATCCCTGGGTGGTGAATAGTCCTGACCTGGTCCTAGACCATCATTCCTCTGATCCCTGGGTGGTGAATAGTCCTGACCTGGTCCTAGACCATCATTCCTCTGATCCCTGGGTGGTGAATAGTCCTGACCTGGTCCTAGACCATCATTCCTCTGATCCCTGGGTGGTGAATAGTCCTGACCTGGTCCTAGACCATCATTCCTCTGATCCCTGGGTGGTGAATAGTCCTGACCTGGTCCTAGACCATCATTCCTCTGATCCCTGGGTGGTGAATAGTCCTGACCTGGTCCTAGACCATCATTCCTCTGATCCCTGGGTGGTGAATAGACCTGACCTGGTCCTAGACCATCATTCCTCTGATCCTCTGATGACCCCTAGACCATCATTCCTCTGATCCCTGGGTGGTGAATAGTCCTGACCTGGTCCTAGACCATCATTCCTCTGATCCCTGGGTGGTGAATAGTCCTGACCTGGTCCTAGACCATCATTCCTCTGATCCCTGGGTGGTGAATAGTCCTGACCTGGTCCTAGACCATCATTCCTCTGATCCCTGGGTGGTGAATAGTCCTGACCTGGTCCTAGACCATCATTCCTCTGATCCCTGGGTGGTGAATAGTCCTGACCTGGTCCTAGACCATCATTCCTCTGATCCCTGGGTGGTGAATAGTCCTGACCTGGTCCTAGACCATCATTCCTCTGATCCCTGGGTGGTGAATAGTCCTGACCTGGTCCTAGACCATCATTCCTCTGATCCCTGGGTGGTGAATAGTCCTGACCTGGTCCTAGACCATCATCCCTCTGATCCCTGGGTGGTGAATAGTCCTGACCTGGTCCTAGACCATCATTCCTCTGATCCCTGGGTGGTGAATAGAGTCCTGACCTGGTCCTAGACCATCATTCCTCTGATCCCTGGGTCCCTGACCTGGTCCTAGACCATCATTCCTCTGATCCCTGGGTGGTGAATAGACCTGACCTGGTCCTAGACCATCATTCCTCTGATCCCTGGGTGGTGAATAGTCCTGACCTGGTCCTAGACCATCATTCCTCTGATCCCTGGGTGGTGAATAGTCCTGACCTGGTCCTAGACCATCATTCCTCTGATCCCTGGGTGGTGAATAGTCCTGACCTGGTCCTAGACCATCATTCCTCTGATCCCTGGGTGGTGAATAGACCTGACCTGGTCCTAGACCATCATTCCCTCTGATCCCTGGGTGGTGAATAGTCCTGACCTGTCCTAGACCATCATTCCTCTGATCCCTGGGTGGGTGGTGACCAATCCCTGGGTGGTGAAGTCCTGACCTGGTCCTAGACCATCATCCTCTGATCCCTGGGTGGTGAATAGTCCTGACCTGGTCCTAGACCATCATTCCTCTGATCCCTGGGTGGTGAATAG
Organism: Oncorhynchus masou masou; assembly: GCF_036934945.1. NCBI lineage: Eukaryota > Metazoa > Chordata > Actinopteri > Salmoniformes > Salmonidae > Oncorhynchus > Oncorhynchus masou. Next base: position 23,717,434 of record NC_088217.1, on the reverse strand, counting down.
ACCTGACCTGGTCCTAGACCATCATTCCTCTGATCCCTGGGTGGTGAATAGTCCTGACCTGGTCCTAGACCATCATTCCTCTGATCCCTGGGTGGTGAATAGTCCTGACCTGGTCCTAGACCATCATCCCTCTGATCCCTGGGTGGTGAATAGTCCTGACCTGGTCCTAGACCATCATTCCTCTGATCCCTGGGTGGTGAATAGTCCTGACCTGGTCCTAGACCATCATTCCTCTGATCCCTGGGTGGTGAATAGTCCTGACCTGGTCCTAGACCATCATTCCTCTGATCCCTGGGTGGTGAATAGTCCTGACCTGGTCCTAGACCATCATTCCTCTGATCCCTGGGTGGTGAATAGTCCTGACCTGGTCCTAGACCATCATCCCTCTGATCCCTGGGTGGTGAATAGTCCTGACCTGGTCCTAGACCATCATTCCTCTGATCCCTGGGTGGCTCTATCTCTGATCGTCCTCACAACAGCTTAAAGTGGTATATGACCGAGTGACGTCATAGTGGTGACCCTCTCCTGTTAGTCCACCTGTCAGTCCAGCTGTTTCCATGGTTTCAGTACAGCAGGTCAGACACCCCACTCCAACGCTCAACTCTCTAATCCCATTTCATAATGTCATGATGTCCCACTGGATGACCAATGTTTGACACGGATGGCAAAGACCTGAGAATAAATGTATTAGTTGGTTCGGCTAAGTAGCAGGGATAGAACCAGTGTAATTAAATCATAAAGAATACTCCCTGGGACATGCTCATTAATCAAACCAAGAGCTCCATCCCTCTTCCCTTGATTCTGCCCCTGCCCTGTTTTACTCATTATTTCACCCTAAGGCTCTGCTAAAGCCACAAAACTCAATATTATCATCACACCAAAGACAGACGGACAAAATATTGTTTGTTTGTTTGTTCTTGTTTGCCAAAGATATGAAGTAGCCTCACCCCGGCTTTAACAAGCACAACCAGAGATATGGCCAAAAGCAAAGCTTCACTTCATTAACAACATCCTATGAATCTTCATATCTTAACATAACATCTTAACATCTTCTTTGATTTACTCTGAATCTTCCATTGAGAGAGGGATAGGGTCATTGATGTGATTGTGTGCCCTTGTGTGCCCTCTTTGAAAGGTAGTGTGGTTCAGAAGAGAAGAGAGGCTTCTGATTGTGTTATAGTAACTTGTATCACAGGTGACCTGGCTACGTGTTCATCAAGGCCAGTGTGTGTGTGTGTGTGTGTGTGTGTGTGTGTGTGTGTGTGTGTGTGTGTGTGTGTGTGTGTGTGTGTGTGTGTGTGTGTGTGTGTGTGTGTGTGTGTGTGTGTGTGAGTGGTGTGTGTGCACATCAAGGCCAAAGTGGTGTGTGTTCATCATGGCCAAAGTGGTGTATGTTCATTTAGGCCAGAGCGTGTGTGTTCATTCTGGCCAGAGTGGTGTGTGTGTTCATCAAGGCCAGAGTGGTAAAAACCCTGGACAATATCTAATAGTTAGATCACCTACTTCACCGCCAATTGAAACCATTTTGAAACATGTATTGTGACCATCATCCATTATTTTTTATTGAATCAACTCTCCTCCAACGGCCAATTTGATTGGAGAGGATGGATGAGAAGACTATGATTCAGTTGACAGTGGTTGTTTTCGGAATATGATGAATCCATTGTGAGAGCTCGTTATGGTAAAGTCAACCATTTCAAAATGACATACACTATACAGTATATACAAAGGTATGTGGACACATCTTCAAATTACTGGATTCGGCTATTTCAGCCACATCCTTTGATGACAGGTGTATAAAATCGAGCACACATCCATGCAATCTCCATAAACAAACATTGGCAGTAGAATGGCTCATACTGAAGAGCTCAGTGACTTTCAATGTGACACAATCAGAGGATACCACCTTTCAAACAAGTCAGTTCATAAAATGTCTGCCCTGCAAGAGCTGCCCCGGTAAACTGTAAGTGCTGTTATTGTGAAGTGAAATGGCTCGGAGCAGCAATGGCTCAGCCTAGAAGTGATAGGTCACACAAGCTCACAGAACAGGACTGACGAGTGCTGAAGTGTGTAGCACTTAAAAATTGTCTGTCCTCGGGTGCAATACTCACTACCGAGTTCCAAATTACCGCTGGAAGAAATGTCAGGAAAATAACTGTTCTTCGGGAGCGTCATGAAATGGGTTTCCATGAAATGCACCAACCTAACATCACCATGCGCAATGCCAACTGTCGACTGGAGTGGTGTAAAGCTCGCTGCCATTGGACTCTCGAGCCGTGGAAACACGTTCTCTGGAGTGATGAATCACGCTTGACCATCTGGCAGTCAGACGGATGAATCTGGGTTTGGCGGATGCCAGGAGAACACTACCTGCCCCAATGCCTAGTGCTAACTGCAAAGTTTGGGGGAGGAGGAATAATGCTTTGGGGCTGTTTTGCATGGTTTGGGCTAGGCCCCTTAGTTCCTGTGAAGGGAAATCTTAATGGTACAGCATACAATGACATTCTAGACGATTCAATGATCACCTTTGGGATGATTTGGAACTCTTCCTGCGAGCCAGGCCTAATTGCCCAACGTCAGTGCCCGACCTCACTAATGCCTTGTGGCTGAATTGAACAAGTCCCCACAGCAATGTTCCAACATCTCGTGAAAAGCCTTTCTAGAAGAGTGGAGGCTGTTATAGCAGAAACTTGGCGACCAACTCCATTTCAATGCCCATAATTTTGGAATGAGATTTTCGACGAGCAGGTGTCCACTTTTAGTAATTTAGTGTAGGTTCATATCATATTAACATGCTTTATTAAACCACAATGCTCAAAACCATATAGAAAGCATATAGAAATCTAGAATCAAATCTTCTTTCTCTCCATAGCTAGATTTCCATTCAGTTATTATAAAAAGATCTGCATAAGAATATATAGATATGCGTTTCCATCCAACTTCTGTGATTTAGTCTGCCTATAAACTGTATGCTTTTCCATGACCCCATGGTAGTAGGCTACAATATAACATACTGTATCATTGCGTGACTCCAGGTTTACTTCAACATTATATGTATTATGCTAATGTTTACGCATAAATGCATTTTCACTGAAATTGTCACATGATCAATTTCACTGACAAAAAAATGTATCCCACCTTGTATAGCGTATTTATTTTGTGGACAATAGCTAGGTTTCCATCTAATTGCAAAATATGTTCATGCAACATCCAAACCTTGTAGAAAATATGTTGAATTGTACCTTTGAAACAACGTCAGTTCTTCAACATTATATCCACTATATATATGTAAATATATACTTCAATAGGCTGGGCAGCACCTCCTACTGGAGATTTGATCTACAGCTATTAATCTCTCATGAAGGGTTTTAACCAAGCCCTGCTTAGCTTTTATATTTGTCACTGACTGCTATTAATACTATAATAATAAAAATAATATAATATTTTTCACTGTTGCTATCGAAGTCTTTCCAAAGGGTGGCAGAGCAAATCAAATGTAACCATACTTTACAAGTCATATTGTATATCAGCAATTATACTATTTAAGGCTATATACAGTGCCTTCGGAATGTATTCAAACCCCTTGACTTTTTCCACATTTTGTTATGTTACAGCCTTATTCTAAAATGGATTAAATAAATACAAATCCTCATTGATCTCCACACAATTGTCCATAATGACAAAGCGAAAACATTATAGCAATTGTATTAAAAATGGAAATACCTTATTTACATAAGTATTCAGACCCTTTGCTATTGATCATCCTTGAGATGTTTCGACAACATGATTGGAGTCCACCTGTGGTAAATTAAATTGATTGGACATGATTTGGAAAGGCACACACCGGTCTATATAAGGTCCCACAGTTAACAGTGAATGTCAGAGCAAAAACCAAGCCATGAAGTTGAAGGAATTGTCCTTAGCGCTCCGAGACAGGATTGTGACGAGGCACAGATCTGGGGAAGTGTACCAAAATATGTCTGCAGACTTGAAGGTCCCCAAGAACACAGTGGCCATCATTTGGAACCATCAAGGCTCTTCCTAGAGCAGTCCGCCTGGTCAAACTGAGCAATCGGAGAAGGGCCTTGGTCAGGGAGGTGACCAAGTACCCTATGGTCACTCTGACAGAGCTCTAGAGTTCCTCTGTGGAGATGGGATAAACTTCCAGAGGGACAATCATCTCTGCAGCACTCCACCAATCAGGGCTTTATGATAGTGGCCAGACAGAAGCCACTCCTTAGTAAAAGGCATATGACAGCCCACTTGGAGTTTGCCAAAAGGCACCTAAAGACTCTCAGACCATGAGAAACAAGATTCCCTAGTCTGATGACACCAAGATTGAACTCTTTGTCTCGAATGCCAAGCGTCACGTCTGGAAAGAAACCTGGCACTATCCCTATGGTGAAGCATGGTGGTGGCAGCATCATGCTGTGGGGACGTTTTTCTGCGGCAGGGACTGGGAGACTAGTCAGGATCAAGGCAAAGATGAATGGAGAGATCCTTCAAGTCTCTGAATGTCTATGTGTGGCCCGGCCAGAACCCGGACATGAACCCAATCTAACATCTCTGGAGACACCTGAAAATAGCTGTGCAGTGACATTACATTACATTACATTTAAGTCATTTAGCAGACGCTCTTATCCAGAGCGACTTACAAATTGGTGAATTCACCTTCTGACATCCAGTGGAACAGCCACTTTACAATAGTGCATCTAAATCATTTAAGGGGGGGGTGAGGAGGATTACTTTATCCTATCCTAGGTATTCCTTGAAGAGGTGGGGTTTCAGGTGTCTCCGGAAGGTGGTGATTGACTCTGCTGTCCTGGCGTCGTGAGGGAGTTTGTTCCACCATTGGGGGGCCAGAGCAGCGAACAGTTTTGACTGGGCTGAGCGGGAACTGTACTTCCTCAGTGGTAGGGAGGAGAGCAGGCCAGAGGTGGATGAACAATTGTATTCAAATCAGTGCCCTTGTTTGGGTGTAGGGCCTGATCAGAGCCTGGAGGTACTGCGGTGCCGTTCCCCTCACAGCTCCGTAGGCAAGCACCATGGTCTTGTAGCGGATGCGAGCTTCAACTGGAAGCCAGTGGAGAGAGCGGAGGAGCGGGGTGACGTGAGAGAACTTGGGAAGGTTGAACACCAGACGGGCTGCGGCGTTCTGGATGAGTTGTAGGGGTTTAATGGCACAGGCAGGGAGCCCAGCCAACAGCGAGTTGCAGTAATCCAGACTGGAGATGACAAGTGCCTGGATTAGGACCTGCGCCGCTTCCTGTGTGAGGCAGGGTCGTACTCTGCGGATGTTGTAGAGCATGAACCTACAGGAACGGGCCACCGCCTTGATGTTAGTTGAGAACGACAGGGTGTTGTCCAGGATCACGCCAAGGTTCTTAGCGCTCTGGGAGGAGGAAACAATGGAGTTGTCAACCGTGATGGCGAGATCATGGAACGGGCAGTCCTTCCCCGGGAGGAAGAGCAGCTCCGTCTTGCCGAGGTTCAGCTTGAGGTGGTGATCCGTCATCCACACTGATATGTCTGCCAGACATGCAGAGATGCGATTCGCCACCTGGTCAGTGACGCTCCCCATCCAACCTGACAGAGCTTGAGAGGATCTGCAGAGAAGAATGAGAGAAACTCCCAAATATAGGTGTGCCAAACTTGTACCGTCATACACAAGAACAGTTGATGCTGTAATCGCTGCTAAAGGTGCTTCAACAAAGTACTGAGTAAAGGGTCTGAATGTTTATGCAACTGTTATATTTCTGTTTTTATTTGTAATAAATTTGCTACAATTTCTAAAAAATATATTTTTGCTTTGTCATTATTGGGTATTGTGTGGAGATTGATGAGGGTGAAAAAAACTATTTAATCAATTTTCGAATAAGGCTGTAACATAACAAAATGTGGGAAAAGTCAAGGGGTCTGAATACTTTCTGAAAGCACTGAAGCATTTGCAAAGTCATCAGCAGCAATTGTTTTAATTCAACCCAGGGTTCAACAAAAAATAGACAATATATATAAACCTAGAGATTCAAGTTTTGGTCGATTTCAAGTATAATCTTCAAGTTAATCCTTAATATGTTGCATTCACATCTCCATCTCTACCAAAAATCAAAGTTAAAGAATAGGACTAAATCAAATTAAATGTCATCTAAAGTGCATTTAAAGTTATGATTAGAATAGATTTAGTCCTATTCTTTAACTTTGATTTATTTCAATAATTAATTTGTAGACAAACTGGATGTTGAACTGTATTTGAAAAAAAATATGAACATTTGTAGTAGATGTATCTTCTGCTTTGATAGTTCTATCTGTGCTACTGACTTAGTCTGGTTTTATAATTTTTTATAATTTATATGTTTTATTCACGTTTCCATCTCAACCAAAAATCTAAGTTGGAGTATAGGACTAAATTAAATCAAATCAGGAGTTTGATTTGATTTATTTCTATTCTTTAACTTAGATTCTTGGTTTGTAGACAAACTGAAATTTTTTGACAACTAAACACAATTCAATATCACTTTTTCAATACAGTAAGTATCCTATTAACTTGTTGACAAGTTACAAATAATATGTTGGATTCGTGTCTTTAACTAAACCAAAAATAAAAGTTAATGGATAGGATTAAGCCAGTGGCTCAAGTGAAACTATCCAAGCATTAGATATTCTATAAATGTTTATATTTGGTTGTGTTATAATAATTTTTATGTAATACAGTAAATAGCCAAAAGTTAAGGCTAGCTCGAGACAACATAGGAAACTGGCAATATAGCTAGCTAGCTGTTATTTATCAACCTTGAAACCTTTTACTGCAGTGGGCTAAATCAGGGTCACACGGAGTGATTCTTGGTAGTTTAAACAAATCTACTTTGAAACAGAAGTTTACACCCCATACACATGATTATGGACTTAAAAAAATATGACACTTGTATGATGTGTGACATAGAGTTAATCTATTAAATGTTGAGTTTGCATCACAATATTACACTTCATATACATCACAGAAGCCTGAAATATAACAAAACACGAGATTTTCGTTGAGTTTTTGGAAATAATTGTTATTAATTATGACATTCTACCCATGAGGCCAAAGAGGGCGCTTTTGGTCATTGACTGCAGGAAAGGGTTTAAAATGAGTAACGACCATGGCCACATTTTAAGGTTAGCCTACTGTACCTATAAATGTCTTATGTAATCACAGAAAGAAGGCAATCATGAACAGCATTGATCACTTGCACTATGTGCTTTTAATGTAATCTCAATTGCAATACAGGTCATTTGGTTGTGGTATTAGATGAAGCACAGTGATAACATATTAAGTTGTTGTATAAATATAAAATATCTGACATTTTATTCCCATTTGAATTTTGTTGCACTTTCAGATGGTTGAAAGCGCAATGATAACACATTTAGATGACTACTAAATCAAAAATCCAATATAGTTTTTCCATTGGAATTTGGTTGTGCTTTCAGATCGTTTAAAGCATAGTGATTAAACATTCAATGTCTTTCCAGTGCATTTTCACAAATGGCATCTCACGCAGATACAGTCAGGTAGACTAGTCTACATGATGAGATTATTATGGAACGGCAGTCAAGCGTTGATCATCATGTCAACAGAATAAGACACTCAATATTTATTGGAAAGGAGCATTTAGCTCATCACTGTGCACTTTCATCACCCTGTGAAGTTCATCATAACGTATTAGATCTGTAGCCTAATAATCTGCATGGTTTCCAGAGTTGTAGTGGGAGGACTAGACCCCATATCATTACATAACTTCAAGATTACATCGATGTCATCAACAGACTATCACAGCTTACAGTGAAATAGGCACAAATTGCTTTAAAATCACTTTTTCAAGCATTACAGGATTTTCTTTACAATGCATTTTGTGTGTATTACACTATTTTCTTTCTTCATATCTCATTTGTGTACATTACACACATTGCATTGTGTTGTGACTAATGTTTTTTAGGTTAGCTAAGTGGCTAATGTTAGCTAGGCTATTTAGGTGGCTATGGGTTAAGGTTAGGGTTAAGGGTGAAGGTTAGTTAGAGTTAGGTTTAGGGGTTAGAGGTTGGGGTTAGGGTTAGGTAACATGCTAGCTACACACCTAAATCATATTTCTCTAAATGTTTGTGCAAAAATGTGTTTACATCCCTGTTAGTGAACATTTTATCATTTGTCAAGACCTACCTATCTGGCCCGACAGGACCTATCTGGCTGTCTGCCGGCCGGACCTACTGATCTGGCCGGTCGGTCAGAGCTGGCTATCTGGTCAGCCATCCACCTGACAGGTGTGGCATATCAAAAAGCTGATTAAACAGCATGATCATTACACAGGTGCACCTTGTTGTTGGGGACAACAAAAGGTCCCTCTAAAATGTGCAGTTTTGTCACACAACACAATGCCACAGATGTCTCAAGTTTTGAGGGAGCGTGCAATTGGTATGCTGACTGCAGGAATCTCCACCAGAGCTGTTGCCAGAGAATTGAATGTTAATTTTTCTACCATAAGCCATCTCCAACCATGTTTAACCACGCCATTTAACCATGCTCTCCGGCTTCCTCATCTGCGGGGTCATCAGAGAGGGGCGAGGGGGGATTCTGAGGAGTATTTCTGCCATTTTGTGGGGAAAAACTCATTCTGATTGGCTGGGCCAATGGGACCAGCACTTTACATGTTGCATTTATATTTTGGTTCAGTGTAGTTGGCATGTTAGCTAACCCAAATCTTAACCCTAACTAACCTTAACTCTTTAATTTCTTAGCTAGCATTGTAGCTAGGGTTACTAGGCGATCGTGTTATGCGCCCACCAATCCTCCCCGACCAACTTCCCTCCTGTCGTTTCTGTCTTAATCACTGTCTTTATCTGTAATTTAAATACTCTGTGTGTCTGTCACGAATTTCCAATAAGCAATTAGTCTATTTCTCAGAAGTCTGTTATAGTGGGTTGACATGGTTATCAGGCCTATGTCAATATTTGCTCATAAAGGAATTTCCAACGCCATTTCTTGCATAATACATTTTATCGACACAAAAAGATCCAACCATGTCGAACTAACAAATTATCTGTTGGCATTTATAAAATTGTACCGAAACTTCCTGCTTCCATCAGCCCTGTCGTAAATTGTTTTATGCGTCAGTTAATTAATCCGCATAAAATGGTTGGTTAGAAAGCTCCTTCGTAACAACATCAACTCATAAACTCACTGCATGGTCCATAGTATACCAATTATTAGTTTGATTTACATCCAATTGGTGACAGATTTTCATGCAAATATGCACATTCTTCCACCAGAGGTGTTTCCATCAAACTGAATTGTTGCTGATCAAATAATGTGCGTGATGAAGTGCACATAAAAAGCACTGTTGTTTCCTTGTAGGTGTAACGAAGATGCAGGAGGCAGGTGCAGTCGGCGAGTTTAATAAAAACAAACAGAGTGAATAAACGATCAAGAGTAGCATCTGAACATGAACAAGGAACAACACTGCCTGATGGGTGATAACAACGCAGTGCTCGATTAAGAGGGAGTAATCTGGGTAGTGATAAAGTCCTTGAACTCTACTGATAGTTATGTTGCAAAAACTGTTGCGATAAAAATACTGTACAAAAATATAAATGCAACATGGAACATTTTCAAAGATTGAGTTACAGTTCATATAAGGCTCAGCCAAGTAAAATTAATTAATTAGTCCTTAATCTATGGATTTCACATGGCTGGGAATACAGATAAGCATCGATTGGTCACAGATACCGTTAAAAAAAGATGTGTGGATCAGAAAACCAGTCAGTATCTGGTGTGACTTCCATTTGCCTCAAGCAGCGCGACAGATCTCACCTTGCATAGAGGTAATCAGACTGTTGATTGTGGCCTGTAGAATGTTGTCCCACTCCTCTTCAATGGCTGTGTGAAGTTGCTGGATATTGGTGGGAACTGGAACGGAACACGCTGTCGTGCACGTCGATCCAGAGCATCCCAAACATGCTCAATTAGTGATATGTCTAATGAGTGTGCAGGCCATTCTAACCCTAACTCTAACTGGGACATTTTCAGTTTCCAGGAATTGTGTACAGATCCTTGCGACATGGGGCCGTGCATTATCATGGAGATACATGATGTGATGGTGGCAGATTAATGGTAAGGCAATTGGGCTCAGTATCTCATAAGAGTATTGTGTTCATTGTCTGTAGCTTATGCCTGCCCATACCATAACCGCACCGACACCATGGGGCAAACTGTTCAAAACATTGACACCACATGATGCCATACACGTGGTCTGCGGTAGTGAGACTGGATAGACGTACTGCCAAATACTCTAAAATGATGTTGGAGGCGGCTTATCAGTGGTGTAAAGTACTGTCATGACGTTGGCCTGGTGGTAGGTTTATGACCGTCATAAATACCTCTTCCCCCCTTGTTCCTCTCTCTACCCTACTGATGTAACACTTTGTTAACATAGAGATTCTGGAAACATCAGAAGGTGGGGGGAAATGAAATATATTCTGGTAATCTGACCAACTGACCATATGCGGTGGTACTTAATGAATATGATGTCAGTTCAGTTGTCATCTGAGACATTGTCATCAATGATAAGATGACATAAACTCTACAGTGGAAAGTCTACACATCAGAGTTATCGGATTCACATGGAATTGTTGTTCAATTTAAATGTTTGAACATGAAATTATTTGTGATGGGATGAAATGTGATTTTAGCTTCTAAAATGTGAGATTTGGGTTTTCATAAGATAAGGCTCTGCTCAATCAGTGGCCCGACCCTGTGAAGGGACATGGGCTATAAAACGCCTTCCTCTCCCTTCCTATATAAGGCCTTGACGACAATATAACCTCCTGTTCCGAGGACGTGAGGACGACGGTCCGATGTCAGAATGGTTCAGATAATAACTAGGAAGGAACAGACAGAGTATCCCGTCTATCACACAACGACATTACTACAACATATCCAATTGACAACCAGAGACATTCTTCAAAGGACCAAGGACTCCTTTGGTCAACACGGCCTTCCATCGAGCACCAATCTACCGAAGCCCAGCTCAGAGTAAATATTTATTGCATTTTCCTTTTCCAAATGGGCGATAATTTAGAATGCATAAGATACTGTATTTATAATAGCACAGCTTCGCCCTTTGTTCCTCAGTCTTCCCGCTCTTTTACCCTCAAACCCAGCCCCTTTTCTTTTGTGTAAACAGCTGTCATATCTGTTCCGCCCGCTAGGGACCTTTTCCTTTATGGCGTCATTTGTAATCAAGTTATGATTTAAATATGTGTATGTGTAATTCTGTGTGATTAGTTAGGTATTTAGTAAATAAATAATTAAACCCAATCTTGTATTGCTGATTCAAATTGTTAGCCAGGGTTCGTGCAGATAACCAAGAATTTACAACTTTCATATGAGATTGAATTAAGATTAAGATTAATATTGACTGCTATTGATGTAAAATATTACTAGGTCTTTAAGAGTTTATTCAGAAGATAACAGCTCTATAAATATTATTTTGTGGTGCCCGACTCTCTAGTTAATTACATTTACATGATTAGCTCAATCAGGTATTATTAATTCCGGATAAATGATTTTATAGAATAGCATGTCATATCACTTAATCCGGCATAGCGAAAGACACAACAGTACTTAAGTAAAAATACTTTAAAGTACTATTTAAGTTGATTTTGGGGGTATCTGTACTTGACCTTACTATTCATATTTTTCCAAACTTTTACTTCACTATATTCCTAAAGAAAAGTATGTACTTTTTACTCCATTAATTTTCCCTGACACCCAAAAGTACTACATTTTGAATGCTTAGCAGGACAGAAAATGGTCAAATTCGCACACTTATCAAGAGAACATCCCTGGCCATCCCTACTGCCTCTGATCTAGCGGACTCACTAAACAAAAATGCTGTGTTTGTAATAGATGTCTGAGTATCCCCCCCCCCATAAAAATTTAAATACATTTTTCAAGACTTGTACTTTTACTTTTGATACTTAAGTATATTTTAGCAACTACATTTACTTTTGATACTTTAGTGTATTTATAACGAAATACTTTTAGAATTTTACTCAAGTAGTATTTTCCTGCACGACTTTCACTTTTACTTGAGTCATTTTCTATTAAGGTATCTTTACTTTTACTCAAGTATGATAATTGACTACTTTTTACACCACCTGCGGCTTATGGTAGAGAAAGGAACATTCAAATCTCTGGCAACAGCTCTAGAGGGCATTCCTGCTGTCAGCATGCCAGTTTTACGCTCCCTAAAAACTTCCGACATCTTTGGCATTGTGTTGTGTGACAAAACTTCACATTTTAGAGTGGCCTTTTATTCTCCCCAGCACAATGTGCACCTGTGTAATGATCATGCTATTTATTCAGCTTATTGATATGCCACACCTGTCAGGTGGATAAATTATCTTGTCAAATGTTAAATGCTCAGTAACAGGGATGTAAACAGATTTGTTTGGAAGGGGTGCGTCACCTGAGTGGGTTGATTCACTGATGTGGTCATCCTGTCTGGGTTGGCGCCCCCCCTTGGGTTGTGCCGTGGCGGAGATCTTTGTGGGCTATACTCAGCCTTGTCTCAGGGTGGTAAGTTGGTGGTTGAAGATATCCCTCTAGTGGTGTGGGGGCTGTGCTTTGGTAAAGTGGGTGGAGTTATATCCTTCCTGTTTGGCCCTGTCTGGGGGTGTCCTCACATGGGGCCACAGTGTCTCCTGACCCCTCCTGTCTCAGCCTCCAGTATTTATGCTGCAGTAGTTTATGTGTCGGGGGGCTAGGGTCAGTTTGTTATATCTGGAGTACTTCTCCTGTCCTATTCGGTGTCCTGTGTGAATCTAAGTGTGCGTTCTCTAATTCTCTCCTTCTCTCTTTCTTTCTCTCTCTCGGAGGACCTGAGCCCTAGGACCATGCCCCAGGACTACCTGACATGATGACTCCTTGCTGTCCCCAGTCCACATGGCCGTGCTGCTGCTCCAGTTTCAACTGACCTGAGCCCTAGGACCATGCCCCAGGACTACCTGACATGATGACTCCTTGCTGTACCCAGTCCACCTGACCGTGCTGCTGCTCCAGTTTCAACTGTTCTTCCTTATTATTATTCGACCATGCTGGTCATTTATGAACATTTGAACATCTTGGCCATGTTCTGTTATAATCTCCACCCAGCACAGCCAGAAGAGGACTGGTCACCCCACATAGCCTGGTTCATCTCTAGGTTTCTTCCTAGGTTTTGGCCTTTCGAGGGAGTTTTCCTAGCCACCATGCTTCTACACCTGCATTGCTTGCTGTTTGGGGTTTTAGGCTGAGTTTCTGTACAGCACTTTGAGATATCAGCTGATGTACGAAGGGCTATATAAATAAATTTGATTTTATTTTATTTTATTTGTGTACAACATTTGAGAGAAATACGCTTTTTGTGTATTTCAGCTCATGAAACATGGGACCAACATATTTTTGTTCAGTGTAGCAAACTTTCCCAATCTGGTTTTGGCGTATGCTCTCTTGGTTTTAATAATTGGCAGCCAAGCACTGATCATCAGGTCACCAGCATTCAAATATAAGGCTACCCTTGATATTTATTTGAAATACGTGCCCTTAACCTCCATAAGTTATGAAGTTATGAAATATGTTATGAAGCTCATCGTAACTTATTGACTCTAACTATGAACTATGCATACTTTTACACGTCGTGGTGGTTGTACAATGTAACATATCTTCACATAACTCCATGGCTATTTTATCAATATTTGCGCATAAATGTGTTTCCATCACAGTTGTCACATCTATTTCACCAACCCAAAAATTATCCACCCTTTTCTAACAGACCTATTTTGTTTAGTCGACATTGGAACATTTTACAGACAAATTAGCTGTTTCCATCAGCCCTGTCAGGGCCTCAACCTACTGTTGAGCGTTCAAATAGTAGAATACACAAGGTGCAATTTTGAAGTTTGGTTGTACAACAGCAGTTTTTCTCTTGTTATGCCATTCTTTGACAGTCACTCAATTTGTCATGTTAGCGAACAATTTTTAGATTGGTAAGTTAGTCTTGACAGCTATCTAAACTTATAGTAGTCATGGCTGAATACCGACCAGACACGCAGGGCATGCACCGAGGGGCCCTGATCTCCAGGAAGCCCCCATTGATTATTTTTGTCACTCTCACTCAGAAATCATTAACATAGCATAAGTCTTGGAACAAATGGTAGAATTGCAGGAAATTAGCTTTAAACTGCAAAAATGTCTCTCCGCCCCATGGCAAAATGTGTAGAATTGCAGAAAGCTTGCTTTAAAACTGCAACATTTTCTTTTCTCCCCATGGCAAAATTTGTAGAATTTACTTTCAAAACAAAAATTCTCTCCACTATCAAAATTGGGGCCACTAACATGTTTTTCCTGTGAGATGTGGGGGGACCCCCAACCAAATCTTGCATTGGGCCCCAAAAAGGGCTTTATGCATTTAAGACTGAAAAAAAGTATCTGCTAAATGTCATATATTATATTATTTGTATTATAATATTGTATCACTATTTCAAAACATGCTAATTGGTGTCAGTTGAACACCAAGGAAATGGTTCGTTTGAGAGTGTGTGGGTGTGTGTATAGATGTACACAGTTTACTCTCCGTGAGAGAGTTTGTGTGTATAAAAGGAACTCTAATCCTCGGCTTAATAAGAGTTGTGGCTCATTTTATGCCAGAACACTGTCATTCTAAAATTTTGCATTAATCTCTCGGTGTGTGTGAGTGCGTGTGTGTACGCATATGTGTTTAATAACCTGTTCCAGTATACCACTCCTCCTCCTCAGCATTGAGTGTGTGTGTGTGTGTGTGTGTGTGCGTGTGTGTGTGTGTGTGTGTGTGTGTGTGTGTGTGTGTGTGTGTGTGTGTGTGTGTGTGTGCGTGCGTGCGTGCGTGCGTGCGTGCGTGCGTGCGTGTGTGTGTGTGTGTGCGTGCGTGTGTGTGTGTGTTCAATATTCTGTATACGCCTTTACATTGAGGTGACAGTGTTTCCTGTAGACTTTATGTCATCACTAGGTTTTGTCCAGGTGTCAATATAATCGACCAAGGTCAACCTCCTTTAAAGAAAAACAGACCGAGACAGAGGCTGCTGGGGTCCTGTGTTGAGTTTCCATGCTGAATACCCTGCCTGTCATTGTTTATTCTGGATACTCCATCTCTGTAAATGTTCTACTGTAGAAGTGATAGCCATTTCAATATACAGTATTTGCACATCAAAAAGCAGAGCATCATAAACTGTCACTGTGTTATCATGCTTTTAGGATTTTACAATACTTGGCCCTGAATGTAGCCTTAATAAATACCCTGACCTTGTTTTTTAAACTGGTGTGTGTGTGTACATGTGTGCCTGCGATGTGTGTATACTAGGCTGTGTGTGTGTGTGTGTATTGGTGTGTGTGTGTTGTGTGTGTGACTCTGTTTAGGATGTATTTCCTCTGCCTGGCTGTCACAAGCTCAAGCTACCCTGAATTCCCTCAAAAACACTGAAGATGCTCCCACTTTCTGTTTTTTCAGGGCATTCCCATGACGACCCAGTCAGCTGTCAGGAGTGTGCAGAGCTGGACCAGGATCTGGAGCTCATTCATATGCATTTGTAGGATCTTAATTTGAGCCAGTTTGCTACAGCAGGAAAATTATCCTGTAGCAACAGGAAATGTGAATTATTATATGGATTATAGTTGATGGACAATTTTTGTAGGGGTTGATGTATTTTTCAGAAATGGAAATGACAAACTTCAAAAGTTTTTTCAACCCTCAAATACACAAAATTTCTCCTGCAACGGGGTGATCAAATATAGATCCTATATCTGTATCTATTCAACTCATCTGTTTATTTATCTACTTGTTTATCTATTTGTTCGCAGATTCCCATTTTCGTTCGAATCTGGGCCGTGCATAAAAGGGACACGATAGGCTTTTGAAAATGTAGCTCAGAATGTTCTTTTGCGTTGATCACCCGTGTCTATCTCTATCCCACATTATCCCTTAATCTCTCTTGGTGCTGTGTGGGAGTTATGGGGTGAAGTCTTCAGCTTTTCATAAATGTGCAGTGAAGAGGACATTCTTTTTAGAACAGCATAAGCGTAATTTCTTGCAAACAGATCTTTCAGAAGTTTATTTGTACAATTAAAGCTAAATCAACTTGCCCATATAGAAAGAAGTCACCTTTGAGAGTGTAGTCTCTGCCATCACCTGTAAAAAGGTAGCCTATTGAATGCAATGTGCTTTAATTTATGATAACGGATAATAACGCATTGCTTTGTAAGAAACATACTGTATATAGTTAAGAATATTGCAATTAAACCTCAATTGAGAACCAAATAGTAAAAGTATCAAGTTTGATTATGTGTAAAAGAAATAACTCAACTGTTACACTTAAAATGTTGAATGATCCCTGCATTGAACATTGGAATTAATAATAAATAGACAGTGAATATTTGATACAGAGGAAATACAATTTGTATTGTCTTTCAACTCAAAATGTGTACTAGTGGTTGTGTAGTAGAAGTGGTCGTAGAATATGTACAAATATAGGTGATTGGAATGGTTGGTGGTAGGTAGCTGAATTAGTCTCTCTATTAGTGGTAGTTGTAGCTAGAAATCACAATTCATAATTGAGAAAATAGTATTTTTCAGCACATAATGAACTTCAGTTATATGCTGGATTCTGGACTCACCTCTGGATGCAGAATAAACTCAATCTAATTAACAAACTAGAAATATCAAAAGAAAAACACTCTATTTGTTGTCCCTTCCAAGTGCTGTCTATGTGTGTTT
This sequence comes from Oncorhynchus masou masou, assembly GCF_036934945.1. NCBI lineage: Eukaryota > Metazoa > Chordata > Actinopteri > Salmoniformes > Salmonidae > Oncorhynchus > Oncorhynchus masou. The sequence goes on along the minus strand of NC_088217.1, from coordinate 23,700,617 downwards.
TAAATCAAGGGCAGTGTGTAGCTGGTAGTACTGTTGCCACACTGTTACAGCAGTCAACTACAGTAGATGTCAGTGGCATGACATGCGTACAGTATCTACAAGTATTGTTACTGAACTCCTTAGGCATCTGCCATGGTATCTTCAACCCAGCAATCTGCCCAGTCTTGTCCAGGCTTAACAGTTTTAACTCTTCTGCCAATAACAGCAGACAGGTACCAGTGTCAATACAGTGACAGTATATAAGTGGGGACCAGGTTAGTATATCAGGGGCGTTTTAACTGAAATCCTCAGGTATCTGCCCAGGTATCCTGAAGCCAGCCATCTGCTGCCCAGTTTGGTCCAGGGTGTTCCTGGGGCTGGATGTGCAGGTAAAGCTGGCTCTGGTCTCCACCGTACAGCTGGTTCTCTGGAGGAACTGCAGGAAGTTCTCGTGGGCCGAGCCCTCGTGGCTGCTGGATATGGCCAGCTCGACGGGCCGGACAGAGTAGCAGCGCCGCAGCTTACACAGCTCCTCCCTGATCTGGCGGTTCAGAAGCCCGTAAAAGAAAGGGTTGACGGTGAAGGAGGAGTACGCCAGCCAGGTGACGGCCTTCTCTAGGTCGGTGGGGATCTTGGGCTGGTTGTTGATAGTCAGGTGCAGGTGGAAGGAGAAGTAAGGCAGCCAGCAGAGCAGGAACTGGCCCACAATGACCACCAGGGTGAGGGCGGCCTTGCACCCACCGAAGGGCCTGTGGTGGTGCAGCCTACTGGGGGCACTGCGGGTGGTGATGATTGTGGTCTGGCTGTTGATGGAGTCAGAGCGGTGTTTAGGATGACTGGCCGTCCAGGATGGTAACGGTCCATGCTGTCTAGCCGCCATGCGGGCCACTTTATAGACATTACTGTACACAGCGAAGATGACCACAGCAGGCAGGCAGAAACAGGCCACTGTGAAGAGGACAGAGAAGGCCCGGCGGTGGCTGCTGTGGCTCCAGTGCAGGGAGCAGTGGGCGGCACTGATGGAGCTCAGGCTGCTGTAGCTGGGCCAGCCGAACACAGTGGCCAGCCCCAGCAGGCCTGAGGCCACCCAGACCAGGACCATGACGACTGTGGCCAGCTTCAGGGTCATCTTTACCTCATAGCGCATGGGGTGGACAATGTAGTAGTAACGCTCCACGCTGATGGCCGTGATGGTGAAGATGGAGGCTGTAATTCATATCAAACTTTATAAATGGCTACACACAGTACAAAAATCAATGGAAAGTGATAAAAAGAAACAGAAGAGACTATAAAAAAGAGATGAATATAAGAACATAACAGTAAACCCATTGATTGATTAAAGGCCATGTGTCCAAAATGGCACCCTTTCCACTGTATAGGCCTAGAGCACTACTTTTGACCAAAGCTCTGATCAAAAGTAGTGCAATATATACAGAATAGGGTTTCATTTTGGATGCATCCCTAAATTCTGTCTGTCCCTTGTACTGTACCTGCAATGAGGAACACGTTGAGGAAGACGTATACCTGGCACTCCAGTACTGTGAACACCACACTGGCGAAGTACGGCGAATTGGACACAATGCCCAGGGGCATGAGCAGTACGGTACATAGCAGGTCCACCGCACACAGGTGGCACACAAAGACAAACTTCCTGAATTGAATGGAATTAACTGTATTAATCCCCAGAGAGGAAACAATATACACATGATACCTTCACTACAACACATTTAATTTACTGATGTCTGGTGAAACAAGTAGAATACATGAGATATAGTACCTACAATATTTCATAAATTAAACTCTAATTCAAGAGTATAAGCAATAGTAACAAGAGAATTGTGCATATAAAATCAGTGCATTAGACAATCATAGTTCTTATCATGGATCTGTTTGATTATAATCTGGTGTATGTTTAACCTGCCTGCTGGCCAAAATGAGGACCACAACAGAAATAAATTGTTAAGCTTTTTGGATTATCCGTGTTGATTATGCATTGTGGTTGAATTGTGTTATTAACTGGTAAAAAATGAATAAAAAAGTACCAAGTACCTGAGGTGCGGGGCCTTGACCACCACCACCAGCACGGCTGTGTTAGCCAGAAGGGCCACCACGTTCAAGGTCACCATGAACAATATCCCTGACAGGTCCTTGAAGCGTGTCTGGGCGTTGGGCAAGGTGCCCAGCTGTTTGCTAGGGGCCGAGGCGAAAGGCGACCCCAGCCCCCACCGCAGGCTGTCATTGGCTGTAGTATCACTGAGGTTGGGGGTCAGAGGTGAACCAGAGTGTTCCATAGTTCACAATGAGAGTTTCAGAAGAGACATCATGAGCGTTCCATTAGGACTAGACCCCATCTTTCACTGTGGTGGGCCAGGTGATTCATTCTGCTCAGGAGTCAAACAGATACTACTTTTCCCTGTTGGAAGAAAAAAGACGACTACATCAACGAATTGGGATTGTTTTTGGGGATAGTTTTGTATTCACAGTAAATCATCATAGACCAAGTTTTGTAGGCCATTACATCTTCAAAGACACATTGGTGAAAACAACACAACCACTGATATCAAGGTTTACCACTGCAAAAGCCAGGCAACAGTAGCTCAAAGTTATTTAATGTTTGCATGCATAGGCTTAGTTCAACCCTGTTCTGTTTTAATGATTGCAATGTCCCACTTAATACTGTCAAGGATAATAACAACAATTGTATGTCAAATCCACAATGGAAGTGACATTTTTCTGTTATTTAGGAATATGTTCTGTTTTCATTTTGTACACTGTACATTATTCCTTGTGTTCACAAGTATCCATAATAAACCCATCTATGTTGTTACTGCCTATTAGTTTTAACACAGTTGATTGGCACAGGTGTCTACCATCTACCCAAAAGCTATGGAAAAGGACATCTATAACATTTATAATATTGTATTAGAATATTTATTTAAAAAAAGGATGCTCTCTCTCCATCTCCCTCCCCTCCCACTCTCTCTCTTTCTGTTCGAGGAGAGGAGGACAGGGACCTGATCAATAGGAATAATTCATGGAGGAGAGGACACCCTCCCCCTCTCTCTCTTTTCTCCTCCATCCTTCCCTAACCTTTTGAAATGAGAGATAATGAGCTTGCTTGTTTTAGCAATGCAGCTGCAGGGGACTGACCCTGTTGATTAGTATGAACAGCTTACCGATCGCTGCAGCTGCACACAGCCCATCTGTAAATAGCCCATCCAACTACCTACCTCATCCCCATATTGTTTTAATTTACTTTTTTAAAACTATTTTGTACACCAGTATTTCTACTTGCACATCATCATCTGCACATCTATCACTTCAGTGTTAATTTGCCAAATGGTAGTTACTTCGCTACTATGGCCTATTTATTGCCTTACCTCCTTACTCCATTTGAACACTGTCTATACATGTTCTATTGCGTTATTGACTGTACATTTGTTTATGTGTAACTCTGTGTTGTTGTTTTTTGTTGCACTGCTTTGCTTTATCTTGGCCAGGTTGCAGTTGTTAATAAGAACTTGTTCTCAACTGGCCTACCTGGTTAAATAAAGGTGAAATGTATATATTTTTTAAAGTATGTGCCCTGTGTCAACCTGCCTGTGTAGGGCCATGCAATCTCTTACCAGGCCAGACTTGATCTCCTGATCCCAGCGACACACACAAAGCCACTGCTCTTCTACCCAGACTACATCAAAAACAATATAGTTCAATGAACACTGTCTTTTGGTAACATGAATGCACAACATAGGCCCAGTCACATTGATATTTCCCATGCTCCTGTTCAAAATGTTTCTCAGAGCCTGTGGATGTCTGTGTGTTTGTAACTTTCGAGGTAGTGGATTTCCTGTACCTCTAAACTTAAATGTCAGGCATAGAGTTACATCAGGTGTGTGACTTCAAAGCAACTTTATCTCCATCCACACAGCTCACATATTATGCCATGATCACACACACAGTCACCTGAATCACTGCTGTGCTAGGAGCATCATCCATTTCCCAGAACCTACGACTAATGCATTCTGTTCTGTCTTATTCCCATGTGTTCCAGACTACCATACTAGACCAGTGCTTCGCTACTGATGCTCTCTGCCCCTGAAATCTGCTCTGGTGTCCGGACAACAGATTGGCATGCCATGTTAACTAGGCAAGTCAGTTAAGAACAAATTCTTATTTTCAATGACAGCCTAGGAACAGTGGGTTAACTGCCTTGTTCAGGAAGTTTTGTTCAGGGGCAGAACGACAGATTTTTACCTTGTCAGCTCGGGGATTCAGTCCAACGCTCTAACCGCTACCTACCACCCCACAGCACAGGAAGGAATAGTCAGTGCATGTACAGTACAGTCTCGTGTGCGTTATGTAAGGTTGTCCCCGTTTTCATCCTGTCCTAGTATTACTCCTGCATACAGAATATGGCTTCTCCTTTAGGTTTCTGAACTGGCCATTTTCAGCCATGCAATAGCATTTGGTTGAATATCACTACATTCTTAGGAAAATTACTTACTAAAAAATATTTTATTTAGAAGTCTACTTCACCAGTTAAAAATATGATTTTCTTAAAATGTCTAAACTCGGACAATTGAAAATGTCTGTCAGTTACAGAAGTGCAAGAGGGTATTCACAAGTCTATGTACTTGAACAAGTGATCTAGTATCATTTGATTGAAATGAAAACATCTGCCACAAATAAATCACACCTCTATATATGAGACATTCTCTTTATGTACCACAGCAGGAAAATTGTAGTCCACATCAGCAACTCCTCTAGACAGTTTAGTATTGATTAAACCCAACACACTGAGCTCCAGCTGAATAATAGGTTACCTGAGCTTATTTCAACATGTACGCTAAGAGTTTTCATATATCTCAAATCTAATTACACAGTAAGTATCTATAGTATTTATTTCAGTGTATACCAGGCAAAAAATCTAGGTAATAAATTACTTTAAACCACAATAAACCTTTTTGATTTAAATAATTTAAATCATTAAATCACTACTCACCTGACATGAATTGTGTGTATATAAAATCCTCCTGTCACACTTTCCTTCATTAGAGTTAAAAGGGTACAACTACCTCAGAAGGTGCTGGTGTTTTCTGTCCAAGTGAAACTCTATTACAGTATGTCCCCAGGCCAGCTGTGAGGCTCTGGTGTCTGGGTCGGCTCCAACAGACAGTAAAACAGGTGCACCTGTTCCTAACCCTACAGACTTTTCTTAGTACCCATCAACCTCTTCGAGTTGATTTCAGGGACAACTCACTAAGGCTGGCTGCTCCTTCTAATACCCTGGTTCCTGGCAGTCTTGGTCCTTGGGTTGATAAGTATCCCTGATGGATGGATGTCCTGTGGAAAGGACTTCTGGGTAGGACCGGTGAAGGTGTTAGAGGAGAGTAGTGATAGACTGATAGATAGAACAACTGGCTGGGGGAGGGGCTAGCCATAGGTCACTGTTAGAAGCACATCAACAGAGGATCATTGGTGAGGATGTTTTTGTGAAACCACACCCACCCTCATTGTCCCACCCACACTCTGTTTCTCCCATCTATCAGTCAGTTTATGGCTGTGATTCCTCAACCTACACACACACACACACACACACACATTCTCTGTCCTCCTCCTGTCCCTCCAGGACTGCCCTGGGTGCTAAGAGTACAGACACACACAGTTAGGGGTTTAACATGTTTTTTTTATATATATAAAAAATGTAATTTAATAGCATTAGTGAAACCAGATTGGATGTTGTGGGAATCAGAAAGACATTTATTTAACAGGCACAATCAATATAGAATAATGTGTTGTTAAGGCTACTATGTGAGTCAATCTATCACAAATGTAATCTATAATATGTGTAGTCTACAGTACTCTTAAATCATACAAACAAACAAAGTCAATATCCTTCAATCAATGATCAAAAGTAACATCAACCAACTAAACTGTCTAAACACTGACATCTGTTGGTGGAATAAAACATTGCACTTACAGGACAGAAAACAGTAATTGCAATGTAAACAATTGTGTGATTATAACCTGGTATTTGGTTATTTTTATTTTTTTGAATGGAGATTTAACGGATCCCAAGTCTCTTCTTCAACAGTTTGTCTTCATTATTTAACTTTGTTCTGACGGCAGCTCGAATCGCACTGTAATCCACACCAAACTTTATCCTCACGTGATCTAGAAAAAATATAATTTAAACGTATTAAATGTATTATTGATATCTTTTATAATAAAAACCATACGGCGCCTTCAGATTCAGATCTGTGTCATTGTCCCACATACAATTCACCATAATAGGAAAGTGTAATTGTGTTTTTAGACATTTTTACAAATTAATAAAAAATGAAAAGCTGAAATGTCATTAGTCAATAAGTATTCAACCCCTGTTATGGCTAGTCTAAATAAGTTTTGGTTAACAAGTCACATAATACAGTTCCTTCACAAACTTTTTCCACATTTTGTTGTGTTATAGCTCGAATTTAAAATTGATGAAATTGAGATTTTGTCACTGACAATACTCCATAATGTCAAAACAAAATAAAAACTTTTTTTTTTTTTTTTACAAATTGATAAAAAATAAAAAACTTAAATGTCTTGAGTAAATACATTCAGGAGTAAAACTGTACTTAACAAGCCACATAATATGTTGCATGGACTCAATAATAGCAATAATAGTGTTTACATTATTTTTGAATGACTACTTCATCTCTGTACCACACACATACAATTATCTGTAAGGTCCCTCAGTCAAGCAGTGAATTTCAAAAACAGAATCAACCACAAAGACCTGGGAGGTTTTCCAACGCCTCGCAAAGAAGGTCACCTATTGATAGATGGGTAAAAATAAAGAAAAGCAGACACTGAATATCCCTTTGTGCATGGTGAAGTTATTGATTAAACTTTGGATGATGTATCAATACACGCAGTCACTACAAAGATACAGGTGTCCTTCCTAACTCAGTTGCCGGAGAGGAAGGAAACTGCTCAGAGGTTTCACCATGAGGCCAATGGTGACTTTAAAATAGTCACAGTGTGTAATGGCTGTGATGGGGGAAACTGCGGATGGATCAACAACATTGTAGTTATTCCACAATACTAACCTAAATGACAGAGTGAACAGAAGGACGTCTGTACAGAATAAAAATATTATAAACATGTATCCTGTTTGCAATAAGGCATTAAAGTAAAACTGCAAAAAATGTGCCAAGAAATTAACTTTATTTCATGTATACGAAGTGTTATGTTTCGGGCAAATCCAACACGACACTGAATACCACTCTTCATATTTTCAAGCATGGTGGTGGTTGAGTTTTTTTTAGTATAAACATAAATGGATAAATGGAATAGAGCAAAACACAATCCCAGAGGAAAACCTGATTCAGTCTGCTTTCCAACAGACACTGGGAGACAGATTAACGTTTCAGAAGGATAACAACCTAAAACACAAGGCCAAATATACACTGGAGTTGCTTACCTAAACCACATTGAATGTTCCTGAGTGGCCTAGTTAAAGTTTTGACTTAAATCAGCTTGAAAATCTATGGCAAGACTTTAACCTAACTAAAGCATTCGATGAATATCAGCACAACTGGACAGTTTTAGTGTTTTGGGAACCTCTATCTCGTCATAGCCCCACAACCTAAAGAAACATTCTAGGAATCTTCTAAGAACAGACTAAATATGTTCTGGAAACATTATTGTAACATCAGGTGAATGTTTTTTGCACCCTAAAAGAAACATTGTAGAATCATCCACACAACTGGATAGTTTATGTGTTTTGGGAACATATATTTTGTGACGTCCCCACAATGTTCTCACCATACTGTTTTCACAACCTAATGAAACATTCTTGGAACCTTTAAAGAACAGATTAAATATGTTCTAATCATCAGCACGACTGGACATTTTTTTGTGTTATGTGAAGATTTGCAGCGAACTAACAAATGTTCCGGGAACTTTCACAAAACCAATTTTAGTTTGCTGGAATGACTTTCCCTCGGGAACGAGGTCCTCCGACCTCAATGAGGCAACCTGGTTAAATTAAGGTTGAATAAAATAGACAGCAATAAGAAATAGACAAAGTACAGTACCTAGAAGGCCTCTCATGATGTCAGGGGGAAGTTGAGGTTTCTGGGTTTCCTCTTTGGCGATGTTACACCTCCTGCCCTGCAGACTGTGTGTGCCCAGCGTCTCCCTGTCAAACAGCACCATCAGCATGGCTGAGATGTACTTCTTGAAGTCCATGATCTCTGAGATCCCCTTGTACAGATTCCTCTGCACTCTCAGACCCCCGGGGAGGTGGATATAGTTAGCGTCCTGCTAAAGTTAAAGACAGAACTGAAGTGTCCATTGTCAGAGAATATTGCAAAGTTGATTTGTCAAAGACATATCTAGTTTTATTTTAGAGAGATACTTTAATTGAATTGCTGTATTTTATGTCCAGCAATGTTTGGATATTGTGTATCTCCTTTCATCAGAAGTACTCCCAGCCTGGTTAAATTAGACTGCATGATGCACTTACCATTTTTTCAGCTGTAGGTGGAGCATTTGGTCTGGTTTAACCTGGCTAAAGTAGAGTCCTAATGCCATATCTCAGGTCGGCTGTCTGAACCCAGGCAAACATGAGGCTATATACATAGTTTTCTTGAGAGGACAAGTTGAATGTGACAGTAGCAGCAACTACATTGTAGAATGGCCTGATGGGGGTGGTGACCTCACCTCTACCTCCTGTGACACCACCTGTGACATCTGAACTGGCACGTCCGCATAAGAAATGCTCTGCCCCTCACAGCTCTCTGGGGTGACAGCATCGTTCACAACATCATTCACATCATTCCCCTGCTGCCCCCGTGCATGGTCCAGAACAGTCCTCAGGTCATGGGCAGTGTGTCTCATCTGGGTCATCAGGTCATTCATCTCTGACAAAGTATTACAAGAGAGTATTATACACTCAGTGTACAAAACATTAGGAAAACCTTCCTAATATTGAGTTTCACCCCCTTTTGTCTCAGAACAGCCTCAATTTTTATGCGCATGGACTCCACAAGGTGTCGATAGCATTCCAGAGTGATGCTGGTCCATGTTGATTCCAATGCTTCCCACAGTTGTGTCAAGTTGGCTGGATGTCCTTTGGGAGGTGGACCATTCTTGATACACACGGGAAACTGTTGAGTGGGAAAAACCCAGCAGCGTTGCAGTTCTTGACACACTTAAAATCGATGCGCCTGGTCCCTACTACCATACCCCGTTCAAAGGTCAGTCTGCATCATGAAAAGAGAAGGTGTTCCTAATGTTTTATACACTGTGTATATAGACCATTCATGAGCAATCCCCCTAAATTATCAACCTTTTCCAATTTATATTTTCAAGATAACTGAGAACATTGGCAGGTCGTTCATCTCTGACAAAGTATTAGAAAATAATCAGCAACACCCATTTGACCAATGAAAATCAATTATTCAGTCAAGCCATGTTATAAAGATAGATAATCAGCAATCACCCTAACTGATTAGCTTACCCTTTTTCAGTGCATCATTGCAAGATAACGGAGTACATTGACAGTGGTGTTTATAATACTTAGAGTATCAGTCATGATAAGAAGTCTTTTTAAAAGTTAACACTGGAAAAGTTTAAGATTGATGCCAAAAAATGGTCTATTTGGGTAACTTTGAATACCCATTAAATACGATTCAATGAACAATTAGTGTAGTTTTACAACATACCTTTCATCTGTTTCAGTTCCCTCTCAGCCATCTGCCTGCATCTGCGCTCATATTTCAGTTCTGCTTGGAGCTGATCAATTTTCATCAGGAGAGTTATGGTGTCGGTTCTCGTTTCAGGACTTTGATCGTCTTCTTCCTCGAAGGTGATTGGTTCACCCTGAGAGAGAAACAAAGTATGACACTGTGTAGAATACAGTACAGTTACTACAGCACATCAACCATACAGGATATTGTACATGGGCCATAATCCTTACTGATACTGCAGGGTGGAAAGTAAGGGGTAAAGTATTCTGTGAAACAAATTAAATTAGATTGTAACAAGTGGTGGTAATCTGCAGTAATTGTTAGTAACTGATCATCAATTAAATAACCTCTCTCACCTCTATGGGTGAATATCCATCATCTGGTATTCTGTACTTCTCCTCTATTACCTCACCAAAGTCCTCCAGAGAATGATCCATGCCAATCTTCATCATTTTGACAGAAGAGCCTGTGTGGACACTGACAGAGTGTGTTGTTGTTGCTGCCCGCTTTGGTGCCATTACTCAGGTGGGCAAACGCCCTGATGAAATATATATAACACAGGCACAGAAAATAAGTACATTTGACTAAATACACAAAAATTATTTTCTTCAGGTCTGGAGCACTATAATTGTGTATTTGAATAAATAAAATATAAATATTGAAACTGTACATTACTTTTTTCCATCAACTTTTAAGACCATTATCCTCACATTGGGATTATATTTAAATAGGTTATTACTACATTGATGATGCTGTATGCGCTGCAATAACGTTAGCCACAAAGAGACTCATCTCTGTGGACGCCATATCAGGTCCTTTATAGGACGTGAGCTCTGCGCTGGCAGTTTTTTGGCATTTCCCAATATTGTACAAATTAGCCAATTTCAAGCAACACATTACAGATTTTAGCACATCATATTACAGCTAACGTTATACCCACCTGTGTATTCAATTTCGTTGCTGAGATCGCAGTGAGACTGGATGCAAATCTTTGTCAGTACATGGAAAAGTACTAGCTGGTACTAGCTAGTAGCTAGAGGAAGTAGTACTGCAGTACTGCGGTGTATTTGGTCGCATTAAGTATTTCAGTGTGTGCTTGATGGCAGTGAAAATATATTCGATTTTTTAAATAAAACGAGATAATTCCATTTTTTTAGGTTTGTGATTAACATGTTACCTTAATGTAAAATCATTATTTCATCATTTTAATTATTTACTTGGTTTAACTGCGTTCTGGAAGGAACCATTTGTCAGGATCACATATTTTGGGGAATGATTTTCCCCTGCACAAGTTTCCTTCTGAACACGGCAGGTCTTCTCAGCCAATCAAATTTAGACTTTAGTTCCTACTTGCTCAGGGATCCAGTGAGAGCTCTGTATTTGTGGGCGGGACAAACAGATGCCGCAATATTATCCAATCAACACCTCCATTTCAAAACAAGCGTCTGTAGTGTCTATAGTTTGGTTGAATTAGAAGAGAGAGAACCCATGTGGGTCTAATGTTGATTTGCGTGGTCAAATGTGTGCTAACTAGTGTAACGATTGACTAACTCTGAAGCACCGTTAAAACAATCTAAAGAATATAATCATGTCGTCTTTCTTTATAAAGAAAAAAGGACCTCCAAAGGTTTTCAAAAAGAGCGAGAATTCAGCGGGTTCCAAACGAAAGGTAAGGAGGTAGTTAGCTAACGTTAGCTAGCTATCTACGTAACCATTACAATGATGGCTAAATTAACTTTCTTCTGATCTGTGATGCTTGTGTGTTGGTGGTTTAGAATGATGGTGACACGGGAAACAAACTCAAGAAGAAGCTCAATTCAAAGCACAATGAAGAAATCTCCAGCGACTCTGAAACTGAAGGGTAGGCTTACTTACCCAATGTAGTTGACTGGCTTCACAGATAGCTATCTAAGTTGGCGAACAAACGTATTTTATTTACAGCTGTATGAGTTGAAACAATATATTTATGTAGCCCTGCAGTGCACAGAAAAAGGAGGGCCAATGTCGAAGAAGAGTTTGATGAGACTCCACAGGAAAAGAAACTACGATTGGCCAAGCTCTACCTTGACCAATTGAGGGATGAGGGTAAGGGAGTAACGTTAACGTTAGCTAGCTTCTGTAACTATTAATTGAGCTGTGCTAAATAGTTTTCTTTAACTTTATATTTAAGTGCTTATTTGGAATCTGAAGCTTCACTGTTCTGTCTTCATGTCTTATCAATAGAAGACAAGAAAGCAGAGGAAGAGTCTTTTGAGACTGACCTGATAGCTGGAAGACTTCAAGAAGAAGTGGTAAGTGTACTAGCTACAATTTGCAATGCTGATTATAAACTGGGTGGTTAGAGCCCTGAATGCGGATGGGTTAACAGCTGTGGTATATCAGACCGTATGACATTTATTTGTACTGCTCTAATGATGTTGGTAACCAGTTTGTAATAGCAATAAGGCACCTTGTGGATTTGTGGTTTATTGGCCATATACCACACCCCCTCATGCCTTAATATTTAATTATAGCCCTGATATATGTCACAAGTCCTTTTCTGAATATGGTATTGCCCTATAGTGAACACGTTCTCTTTTCCTCAGCTTGAACAGAAAGGAAAGCTTCAACGGATGGTTGCAAAAGATGTGAGTATCTTTGTTGGGTGTCTCCCCTATAAGCACTCTGTGCATGTCCATCCAGTATCCACACAGTGAGTTTTTTTATGGCCCATAGTGTGCTGTGTAACCCGAAGGCTGTGGTCATTTTGTAGGGCACATTGAAAAAGTGTTTTTGATTAGACCTACCCATTTCTGTCCACTTCTGTTTTGTGCCTACTAAACACAACCGCTATGTTGTCATGGTTTTTAGCTCCTGCCACCAGACACGTCAGAGATTCGTCTGTTGAGAGGCCACAAGCTGCCAGTCACCTGTCTGGTCATCTCTCCTGATGACAAGCACATCTTCTCTGCTGCCAAAGACTGCTCCATCATCAAATGTGAGTCAACATTTATATTTGTTTGTTTAATTCTCCAAAATAATCAAAGATAAGTTTGATGTTTTACTGAAATAGACTGTGCAAAATCATTCCCATGCTGCCTGAAATGCAACAGTCAAAGTAAGCTTATGTATTCTCCCATTTTTCTTCTGTAACTGCAGGGGATGTAGAGAATGGTAAGAGACTGCACACAATAGCTGGTGGGAGGAAAGGAACAGAGGATCGCCATGTTGGACATACAGCCCATGTCCTGTGTATCTCCATATCGTCGGACGGCAAGTACCTGGCAACGGGAGACATGAATAAGTTGATCATGATTTGGGAGGCGGCAACATGTAAACACCTGTACAAGTTCACAGGACATAGAGGCCCTGTGTCGGTAAGCTCTTCTTGCTTAAAAATGTGTTTTCTTTTTAAATTCTTATTTTTGTTGCACCTTCTCTCAAACTGGGCCATCTATTCTCCACAGGGCCTGTCCTTCAGGAGGGGCACCCATGACCTGTACAGTGCCTCTCACGACCGCTCCATCAAGGTGTGGAACGTGGACGAAAACGCCTATGTGGAAACCCTGTAAGTAGCTGACTAGTAATATCCGTGTGTTTCTTCAGGTTGGCATGAGAATTGTGTTTGTGTTTTATTGACTGTGTCTCTCCCTAGGTTTGGTCACCAGGATGTGATCACGGGGCTGGACAGTGGGAGTCGGGAGCGCTGTGTGACTGCAGGGGGGAGGGACCGCACTGTGAGGGTGTGGAAGATTGCCGAGGAGTCCCAGCTAGTGTTCCATGGCCATGAGTGAGTCTTTCTGGACTCCTTTCACTCTCTTTCTATGTATTTGTCAGTCTCACAACACTGTATTGTCTCTGTTGGTCCGAGAGTGTATATTCTCCTTGTGTGTTAACCTATTGGGATACTCCTCCCACTCTCGCTCAGGGGCTCCATCGACTGTATCCAGCTCATTAACGAAGAACACATGATAACAGGTGCTGATGATGGGTAAGTGTGTGGCTTTATACTCCACTAGGTGTCATCGCACTCCACATCTGTAGAGGTTCTGTAACCACTTCTCTCCAAACGGCACAGGATGGTCTATTACAAATGTTTTCATTAGTCAAAGATTTTATTTTCCTCACCTCAGTTCCGTCTCCCTTTGGAGTGTGAACAAGAAGAAGCCCCTCAGCACGGTGAAGGCAGCCCACGGTCGGCATGGTGACTCGGGGCTGGAGCAGCCCTACTGGGTGGCAGCCGTGGCGGCTCTGCAGAACTCTGACACCGTAGCCTCAGGTGCCAACTGCTGTGCGAGTCACCAGCTTTATAACACGCATCTATACACACGCACACACAGCACTGCAGAACTATTGACACTAGCTTCGACTGTGAGTCCTCTTCACCAGCTTTGCTATACACCATCTCATCTATACACATCTGTATACACCCTGTGGGTTATTAGTAATGACCAACCCCAAACTTCCACCTCTCCTTGCTATAATGTGTACTGTAAACCTATAGTGTGGTGCTGTACATTAGTGCTCAATCCTTGGTCCTATACACCGCCCTCCATATTTATTTGGACGGTGAAGCTAAATTTTGTAAATTTGGCTCTACTCTAACAACCAAGTTTGTAGAGTCAAAAGCTTGATGTAGTCATTGCGTGCTAGGAATATGGGAGCAAATACTGAACTTTTAGCTACTTTGTCCAAATTCTTATAGAAAAACAACTGCATGAAGTGCTGTGATTTCTCAACAGATACATGTGTTAAAATACTGTATTGTCACCTCATATAAAACATTTGATCTCAAATCCAAAATGCACTGATTTTTAGCTTCACTTTACACATAAATATGGGGGGGGGGGTGTATTAGGCGTTGACCGCTAATATTGACCTGCAGAATTGAGTAACGTGTCACTTGACAGGTTCACACAACTCTAAGGTGCAGCTGTGGAAGTGTGGCCAGGGGTTCCGTCACCTGGAGCCTCTCTTCAGCATCCCTGTGGTAAGCAAGTCCCAGCTACGCTGCTCCATACCTAATACACCCATAACTTGCGTTGCATTCAATCATTGTGTAGCATGACAATATGTGGTAAACCCCATGTCATTTAGACATTACGCATTCAGCCTATTTGTATAGGCCTATGTGTATGATCAACTGACTAGTACAAGTGTTCTGCACTAAAACATCTCTCCTCTCTCTATTAGCCTGGTTTTGTCAACAGTCTGAAGTTCTCCAGCTCTGGGAAGTTCCTAGTGGCAGGAGTAGGACAGGAGCACAGGTATGTACCCAGCTACTTACCTGTCATACAGAGATAGAGCGCACTTACTATCATTATACACTCATTGCTGACTGATCAAAATCCTGACTATATTGATCATGTACTCTGGGCCTACCCTTTGCGGTAAGCCTGTTTTCAGTGTTCTTTATGAAAGTAGTTGCAATGAGGACAGGTGCCCACATGGTGGCACTTATTTGACTCCCTCGACTGCTTGGGGCAGTGATGACAATACCTCCCATGTTTTCTTATTACAAGATTAAATGGCTTCTTTGACTGCGTTCACGTGCGAGCTGAAAATTTGTAAATGTCAGACTTGCTAAGTCGTTGTAGACAGGATCCTGCGGGAAGTATCATAATCAACCAATGGGTAGATCTACGCAAATAACTTGCAATCATTTGAACTCGGACACATACTTATATACTGCATCATTTTACGCATCACTTTATTCATGAAATATCTGTTTTGTCAATGATCTTTGTTTTTGTTAACGAAGTCTTTGTTGTCAGGCTTGGTCGGTGGTGGAGACTGAAGGAAGCAAAGAACGGACTCTACATTATTCCTCTGAAAAGACAACAGCCAGAGCAGGAAGGGGTCCAGAATGGAGAAGAGAATGGGGTTTAGTTGATCTATGTATGCCTTAGATTTTGTAAATTAAATTCTTTACACAAATGCTATTTGTGTTACATCTATCAATTAACTGCAGTAAACAGTTTCTGTTAGGGGGGGGTGACTTTTACTATAACTGTTTCTATGTGCAGATGGGCTTTGATTTCGAGTTAAGCGTTCTTAAATGCTATTTGTTTTGGGTGGAAAGTGAATAAATGGTGTTTCTACAGATATGCCATATTCTGACGGTGACTTAATTCCCTAATAATTTCACCACCTTTACGCATGAGGAAACTATGAATAAGGTCTCTCGAAGTGGAAAAGGTATCTCAGAAAATTTTCCCCATTAAAAAAAACCCCAAAACATTCTGCATGCACTGTCATTTACAATTAAGGGAATTGTAAATGGAGGGGGGGGGGGTGTTGAGTAAAAGTATAGGTACTTTAATAGAAAGTTACTCAAGTGAAAGCCAGCCAGTAAAAGTCAAAGTATTTGGGGTTTAAATATACTTAAGTATCAATGGTAAAAAAAAGTTTTATTTATTTAACTAGGTAGGCCAGTTGAGAACAAGTTCTCATTTACAACTGCGACCTGGCCGAGATAAGGCAGAGCAGTGTGACACAAACGACACCACAGTTACACATGGAATAAATACACGTAGTCAATAACGCAATAGAAAAGTCTATACAGTGTGCAAATGAGGTAAGCTTATAAGCCGTAGTGGCGAAGTAATTACAATTTAGCAATTAAACACAAGTGATAATGTTCAAGTAGAGACATGGGTGCCAAGGAGCAAAAACCATAATATGGGGTTGAGGTAGTTAGCTGGGCTATGTACAGGTGCAATGATCTGTAAGCTGCTCTGACAGCTGATGCTTCAAGTTAGTGAAGGGGATATGAGTCTCCAGCTTCAGTGATTTTTGCAATTCGTTCCAGTCTTTGGCAGCAGAGAACTGGAAGGAAAGGCGGCCAAAGCAGGATTTGGCTTTGGAGGTGACCCGTGAAATATACCTGCTGGAGCACATGCTACAGGTGGGTGCTGCTATGGTGACCTAGCAAAGACTTGTAGATGGCCTGGAGCCAGTGGGCTTGGTGACGAATATGAAGGGAGGGCCAGCCAACGAGAGTATACAGGTCGCAGTGTTGGGTCGTATATGGGGCTTTGATAGACTGCATCCAATTTGCTGAGTAGAGTGTTGGAGGCTATTTTGTAAATGACATCGCCGAAGTCAAGGATCTGTAGGATACCCTCATAAAATGGACTATGTTTGGCAGCATGGGTGAAGGATGCTTTGTTGCGAAATAGGTAGCCAATTCTAGTTTTAATTTTGGATTGTAGATGCTTAATGTGAGTTTGGAAGGAGAGTTTACAGTCTAACCAGACACCTAGGTATTTGTAGTTGTCCACATACAGTGGGGCAAAATAGTATTTAGTCAGCCACCAATTGTGCAAGTTCTCCCACTTAAAAAGATGAGGCTTGTAATTTTCATCATAGGTACACTTCAACTATGACAGACAAAATGAGAAAAATCCAGAAAATCACATTGTAGGATTTTTAATGAATTTATTTGCAAATTACGGTGGAAAATAAGTACTTGCACAATTGGTGGCAAACTCAATACTCTTTTGCCCCACTGTATACTAAGTCAGAACCTTCCAGAGTTATGAGGCTGGGCGGGCGAGTGTGAGCAGCGATCGGTTGAAGAGCCTGCATTTAGTTTTACTTGCGTTTAAAAGCAGTTGGGGGCCACGTAAGGAGAGTTCTATGGCATTGAAGTTCGTCTGGAGGTTAGTTTACACTTAGTCCAAAGAAGGGCCAGATATATACAGAATGGTGTCTGCGTAGATGTGAATCAGAGAATCACCAGCAGCAAGAGCTACATCATTGATGTATACAGAGAAAAGAGTCGGCCTGAGAATTGAACCCTGTGGCACCCCCATAGAGACTGCCGAGGGTCCGGACAACAGGTGCTCCGATTTGACACACTGAACTCTGTCTGAGAAGTAGTTGGTGAACCAGGCGAGGCAGTCATTTGAGAAAACAAGGCTGTTGAATCTGCCAATAAGAATGTGGTAATTGACAGAGTTGAATGCCTTGGCCAGGTTGATGAATACGGTTGCACAGTATTGTCCTTTATCGATCGAGGTTATGATATGATCGTTTAGGACCTTGAGCTTGGCAGAGGTGCACCCATGACCAGCTCGGAAACCAGATTGCATAGCGTAGAGGGTACGGTGGGATTCAAAATGGTTGGTGATCTGTTTGGCTTTCGAAGAACTTAGAAAGGCAGGGTAGGATAGATATAGGTCTGTAACAGTTTGGGTTTAGAATGTCTCCCCCTTTGAAGAAGGGGATGAACGCGGCAGCTTTCTAATCTTTGGGGATCTCAAACAATACGAAAGAGAGGTTGAACAGGCTAGTAATAGGCGTTTGCGACGGATAGGCGTTTGCGACGCAACAATTGCGATGGATAATTTTAGAAAGAGAGGGTCCAGATTGTCTAGCCCAGCTGATTTGTTGGGGTCCAGATTTTTTAGCTCTTTCAGAACATCAGCTATCTGGATTTGGGTGAAGGAGAAATGGGGAGGCTTGGGCAAGTCATTTAATCCTTATTAAGCATCAGACGGCACCATATTCTTGTTTTAAAAATGTATGGATAGTCAGGGGCACACTCCAGAGTTTATTTACAAAAGATGCATTTGTGCTTAGTGAGTCCGCCATGCCAGAGGCAGTAGGGATGACCACATGTTCTTTTGATAAATGTGTGAATTTGACTATTTTCCTGTCCCGCTAAGCATTCAAAATGTAACAAGTACCTTTGGTTGTCGGGGGAAAATGTATGGAGTAAAAAGTACTATGTTTTTTTTAGGAATGTAGTGAAGTAAAAGTTGTCAAATATAAATAGTAAAGTACAGATATCCCTAAAAACTACTTAAGAAGTACTTTAAAGTATTTTTCCTTAAGTACTTTACACCACTGCTGGAGACAAATGTAAAACCAGTCATATGGGAGAAAACTGAAGCATATCAACTTAACCACAGTAAAGTTTAGGAAGTTTTGTGCAGTTGTGTAACATTTACATTGTACGGCTTTAACTTGCAGGAATGGGCACTGTCAAATATCTTAATTATAGGCTACCCTGACTTTCTCTGTCCTATTTCTATCATGTTTAATATTAGTCACTATCAATATCGACCATAACCACATATTCAACTGCCAATTTACTGTTACTTCCGTTCAGTTTGTATAGCCTACATTACTATTACATTGTTTAGTTTACCTTCATTTGCTATTTCTGTAAACACAGTCACATCTGTGTGATTGTTGCTGAGGATCGTTAGCAACAGTTGATAATATAAAGAAATGTAGACTAATTAAATCTTTATGGAGTGGAGAGCAGACCAAACCATAACAGTTTGAAACTGACAAATAGCTCAGTACTTGGTTGTCATCATACAGTTCCATGGTTAGTGCAGGCAAGACTCAGGTATAGCCTACTATTGTACACTGTTCTCTCTAATATAATTCTACCGTACCAGTTAAGTTTTTCTTTATTTTTTCTACATTGTAGAATAATAGTGAAGACATCAAAATGATGAAATAACACATATGTAATCATGTGGTAACCAAAAAAGTATTAAACAAATCAATATATATATCACGTGCACTGTATTTAAAGGGATGTCTTAAGATAAATGTACCAAAAATGAATGAAAACTCCCCAAGTGGGAGGATTTTCAGCAATTGTATTTAGAGCTCGCAAGGTAGCCACTCCTGCAGAGCGCGTTGTGACTGAATGTGTGTAGGAAAGGCATAAATTCGGGATCGGCCCTTGGCACATGTCTAGCTGTCAGCTACACAGCTTGTGGGATGTTGATTGAGGAATCCCCTGAGATTTGGCTATTTGAAAATGAAATGCTTCTAACATCTTTTGCATCAGTAAACTTCTGAAACTCCTAAAATGACACCAAAGTTTACTTTGATAGATTGGCCTGATGTCATGTAGCCAGTAGTCACCACTCCGACCATAGGGCTTTAAAACAGATTTTTAACAGACAATGCTAATAGGCGTTAATAATCAGTGAGAATGGAACGCTGAAACTGGAATAGAACTTTTCCGTGCAACAATGTCTCTTCATCCAACCTGGGACAGGAGCTCCTCGGCAGGAAGCTGACGATGGTAGGAACAATACGAAAAAACAAGCCAGAGCTCCCACCTTAGCTGTTGAATACACAGAACAGGCCTATCAATCCCACTAAGTTTGTGTTCACAGCTGACACATCCCTAGTGTCCTACATGCCAAAGAAAGTCAAAAATGTGGTACTCATGAGTACACTCCATAAGAATGGGAGATTCTGTGGGCAGGAACATAAAAAAAAGAAATAATGGATTACAATGCCACAACAGGAGGGGTGGACAGCTTAGACAAGCTGGGGACTGGCTACAGCTGCAAAAGAAGAACCCTAAGCTGCCCACTTGTGATATTCTTCAACATTTTGGACATTTCGGCGTACAATGCGTTTGTCATCTGGGTGGCGTTGAACACAGATTTGAATAAAGGGAAGGTCCAGAGAAGATGGCTCTTTCTCGAGGAGCTGGGCAAAGCATTGGTAAGACCTCAAATCCAGAGGAGGCAACATATTCCAAGAACCCCAGCAGCCATTGTGAGGAAGGTTCAGGTGGAGGATGCTGGTGCCCCATCCACCCGACCCACAGAACCAACTCCAATACCTGAAGTAAGTATGAGTGTTGTTGTTCCATGTGTGTGTGTCTGACTCTCCTACCTTAGCCTGCTGTAACTATATATATATATATTAATTAGTGAGTGAGATGTTAGTAAAATTCCTGAACTAAGTGTTTTCATAATTCTAGATTGCAACCGGTAGCAACAAGAAGAGCTGCCAAGTGTGTGGACCCAAGAAGGACACAAAGACACAGTACACATAATTGATATAATTGATATGTCAACTAAGTATTTTTACATATATCCATCAGACCCGCGAACATTGGGTGAATAACAAAAACATGATCACCACACGGGTTAAGGAAAGGAGAAGAAATGTGAGGTGATTAAGACAAGCTAGCTGCTCTTCTACAGTTCATTGGTGCTGTCTCAGAAACCACTGTGAGAGAGAATATGTAGGCATGTAGATGTTACATCCAATAGTCATTTCAAACAGATTGGGTGCAATGTTTCTCTAGGTCCCTGGGCAGGGATGATGTTCACTGGTGTCTTGAGACGGTTAGCTAATAACACTGATTTAGTCCATTGCTAGTTGTAATTTAAGCAGTCCCCAAATGAGGAAGGACCCGAGCTTGCCAGTCCCTGGCAAAAATGAGGTTGAGAAACACTAGTGTAGACTGCTTCTTCCCGGAACGCTTGATGTATGTACAAATACCCATCGGGCAATGGTTGCTTTAATCCATCCTGTTGAGCCAAAACTGCCTAGAGACTTCTCTGAACAAAATACACAATAGCATTTTATGTTTTAATAATTAAAAAATAACACCATTTATTTACATAAATTACAAGAAAGCACAAACTGGTTCACCGAAGTCTACATTAAAACATTGTCCTTTATACTGATAGTAGGCTAGTTTTTAATCATCACTTTCACTATGATTCATCTCATATCATTCAAATGTAGTTTAAAAACAAGGGGTCAAATTAATTCAATAAGTGTTATGTATTAATAATATTCTAGTCAAAAAGAAAAATAATATTTTGATATCGCATTCACAGCACTGTAAGGACAAGATAAGATCAACCTTTTGTTATGACACCATGATCGCTTCACATGAACCACCTCATTCATAAGACTGATTCTCTGTACTGACAGCAAGGCATACAGCAGTGCATTCAACCACGAGTCTATCTTCAAACCAAGTCAAATCAATCACATACTGTTAAATCTATACAAAAATGCTTTACAGTCCTACATTACGGCACACTCCTAAGTATAGTCACATTATTTAGCTTTCACAGTTAAGTGCATCCTGGCCTCCCTCTGTCCAAATAGACAGACTCTACTGGTCTCTACTGTAAATGGGACTTAGATATGACAGCAGCCTTGTTGTACGAGAGGGGATGGAATTGTGATTTGTGTTGTTCTCAGGACAGAGGAATGATACAAGCAGCTCAACCTTCTTCACAAAGAGGACGTAGTGGAGTCCACTACCTCACGACCATTACAGACTGTTGTTACCGCTGTTGGCACACTGGTAGAGGCTGATGCTGGAAAAGAACGAGAATAGAGGGTAACATATTTTCAATAAAATACCAAATTAACAGACTAGTTATAAAGTGTAGGTATGACTTCGTTTTTCACATTGATTAAAGCAAGGGATCTGTTTTTGAGAGAATTTTGTGGTGTTCTACTTTTCCATAGGCCTATAGTATGGCAAACACAACAGTCTCGTCACACAGGGTTTACAACAGGTATCAACGATGAAGCAAAATGCTTACTTGCCAGTTCCCTCAACAGTGCAGTACAAATATTAATATAATCTGAATATAATAAAATCATAAATAGCAGTATGTTTCAGTTGATGGCTCACCAAAAATGACTGAAATATTTAGCTGATTGTACGATTTCTATGTGATGACAAAAATAAATGTTAATGTTTGTTTACAAAAAGCTAAAAAGCCATTTACCAGTGATAGAGACGTTACCTTTCCAGCAGCTGGAGCTGGGGTCAGACACCGTTGCTGATTTGACCGTGGCCCCAAAACGGTTGGCAGCCACTCTCAGCGTTGTCACGTTCTTCTGGGGCTGGAATAGGATGATGTGGACCTTAGGAGCAAAGAGACAGCCCAGCACCACCGATCCACTCAGACTGACAGAGATGCACATGGTGGTTGTCTGAACCTGTATGGGGTAGAGGGAGAGAGAGGAGGTTTGGTTAGAGTGAACGGGACTCACTGGACATTTGGAGGTAGCCCAGCCAGCACCACAGAGCCACTCGGACTGACAGGACTAGTATTAGATTAAATCAATAGCCTTGAGTTTGAGAGAAGCGAGAGAACGGGAAGGAGAAAGTAGGAGAGAGCGAGGAAAACTAGAAAATGCATGTTATTTCCTACTAACTTTGCTTAGAAATATTTTGTTGAGAGAAAATGTACTTGATACGATTGTGATGTGTTGTTGTCTCACCTAGTTATCTTAAGATGAATTCTGAATTCACCAATTTCAAGTTACTCTGGATAAGAGCGTCTGCTAACTGACTAAAATGTAATGTAAATATTGCTGGAAGCACTGGCTGAAATAATGAATGTCCATCTGGGAGACTCCAGGTTCATCACAATTAAATGAACAAGGCAGCTTGTTTTTCATGTGAGAATATCTCTGCAATGTTTTATCTAACCCATATTTAAAATGCAGGAAGCCCAGCCCAACTGCTGGTATTTTTAATGGCACACAAACAGAGATCAAAGCATCAAGGCTTCTGTTGCAGAGCCAAAAATGTGTCTACCACAGCTCCAACATGAACACTAATCATCTGTATTCAATATGTACACATTATTATACTGTTCATTCGTTCAGTCTGTCACTCCTTTCACAACCCTTTCTCAAATGTTTCTCTTTCAACTCAGGTATTGCTAGTGTTGACATTTATTTTTCTCAAAGTTTTTTTTACTAGTAGATGGATAAAGCACCGTTGAGATAAGGAGATGTCCTGGGGAAGCTCATAATGCATGGCCAATGTGATTCTACCCCTCACTCTCTCCCAGTGGCACACCAACAGAATCCGGACAGGCATTACACTAGACTAGATTCAGCCTTGGGCCACAGTTATAATACACCCTGGACTAAACTGTTTTGTTCGTTTTATACACATTGTCTCTCTTTATCTTGCTTACATGGCAACAAAGGCTTCATAGGCCAGACGCAAGGTGGTTAAAGCCCTATGTGGGCCTTGAAGCTATTCTTCATGCCCAAACGCATGTGGACACCCCTTCAAATGAGTGGATTTGGCTATTTCATCCACACCCGTTTCTGACAGGTGTATAAAATCGAGCACACAGCCATGCAATCTCCATAATCAGACAATGGCAGTAGAATGGTCCACACGGAAGATCTCAGTGACTTCAACGTGGCACCGTCATAGGACGCCAGCTTTCCAACAAGTCAATTCGTTAAATTTCTGCCCTGCTAGAGCTGCCCCAGTCAACTGTAAGTGCTGTTATTGTGAAGTGGAAATGTCTAGGAGCAACAATGACTCAGCTGTGAAGTGGTAGGCCACACAAGCTCACAGAAAAGGACTGCCGAGTACTGAAGCGTGTAGCACGTAAAAATGGTCTGTTCTCGGTTGCAACAGTCATTGCCGAGTTCCAAACTGCCTTTGGAAGCAACGTCAGCACAAGAACTATTTGTTGAGAGCTTCGTGAAATGGGTTTCCATGGCCGAGCAGCTGCACACAAGCCTAAGATCACCATACACAATGCCAAGCATCAGCTGGAGTGGTGTAAAGCTCGCCGCCATTGTACTCTTTTGTGATAGAGTGAATCACACTTCAACATCTGGCAGTCCGACAAACAAATCTGAGTTTGGCGGATGCCAGAAGAATGCTATCTTGCCCGAATGCCTAGTGCCAACTGTAAAGTTTGGGGGAGGAGGAATAATGGTTTGGGGCTGTTTCGCATGGTTTGGGCTAGGCCACTTAGTTCCAGTGAAGGGAAATCTTAATGGTACAGCATACAATGACATTCTAGACAATCTGTGCTTCCATCTTTGTGGCAACAGTTTGGGGAAGGCCCTTTCCTGTTTCAGCATGACAATGCCCAAATGCACAAAGCGAGGTCCATACAGAAATAGTTTGTTGTGATCGGTGTGGAAGCACTTGACTGGCCTGCACAGAGCCCTGACCTAAACCCCATCGAACACCTTTGGGATGAATTGGAATGCTGACTGTGAGCCAGGCCTAATCATCCAACATCAGTGCCCGACCTCACTAATTCCAACATCTAGTGGAAAGCCTTCCCAGAAGAGTGGAGGCTGAAATAGCAGCAAGTGGGGGACCAACTACACAATAATTCCCATGATTTTGAATGAGATGTTCGACAAGCAGGTGTGCACATACTTTTGGCCGTGTAGTGTATATTTGTATACAGATATATACAGTACAGTAAATAATCTATCCTGTTAGGCTATGATGTGATGTCATATAGGGCTCATCATCTGGGTGTTTATTGTTTAACAGTAAAATAAAATGTGGATGCTAAGCCTGTCTGTTGATGACTATCAATAATCTTAGACAATCTAAGCATTAGGCCCTGAGAAGCCCAGCTCCCATCCCTCCATCCCTCTATTCCCTCCTTCGAACTGATCTAAGCTGAGAACAGAAAACTAAGCTGCGGCAGTATTAGATTAGTCTTCCTATCTAAATGCCATTTTAGTAGAGGGATGCTAAGAACAAGAGTCTTCCAATCAAAGACAGTGCAGTTTGAAGATAAAACTGCTTCTCCAATAGAAATCTCAGATCACGCTTGTTGGCGATGATGAGATGGCGACGTTGGCAAGCTAAGCTCATGCGTAGAAACATGTCATCGGTCTAACAGGCATCTCACGCCGAACTGTGCATGTGCAGGCCTTCAAATCAAAGGTAATTCGATTTATAAAGATGTTTTGGACAAAAATTAAAATGTGTCAGTTTGTCCCTTTCACATGGTTGGAGTAATATGTTCAACTACTAAAGACATTGGCTCGAATCTAGGTTGTGCCTTTAAATTTCCAGAACATTAACAACTAACAACTAATCATTTTCAATTCTCTCTGACTTGTCAAACTGGTCTGTTTGGTCTTTTTCCCAAGCTTTCCCAGAAGTCTCGCGATCTTGCGCCTCTGGTTTAAGAAACTCTGTGATCCAACTAAATGCCCAATTACAGTGCCTTGCAAAAGTATTCATCCCCCTCGGCGTATTTCCTATTTTGTTGTATTACAACCTGTAATTTAAATGGATTTTTATTTGGATATCATGTAATGGACATACACAAAATAGTCAAAATTGGTGAAGTGAATGTTTTTTTTTTTTAATTAGATAAATACATAAATAAAAAGTGGTGCGTGCATATGTATTCACCCCCTTTGCTATGAAGCCGCAAAATAAGATCTGGTGCAACCAATTACCTTCAGAAGTCACATAATTGGTTAAATAAAGTCGACCTGTGTGTAATCTAAGTGTCACATAATCTGTCACATGATCTCTGTATATACAGTGCCTTGCAAAAGTATTCGGTCCCCTTGAACTTTGCGACCTTTTGCCACATTTCAGGCTTCAAACATAAAGATATAAAACTGTATTTTGTTGTGAAGAATCAACAACAAGTGGGACACAATCATGAAGTGGAACGACATTTATTGGATATTTCAAACTTTTGTAACAAATCAAAAACTGAAAAATTGGGCGTGCAAAATTATTGGCAAAAGGTCGCAAAGTTCAAGGGGCCGAATACTTTCGCAAGGCACTGTATACACCTGTTCTGAAAGGCCCCAGAGTCTGCAACACCACTAAGCAAGGGGCACCACCAAGCAAGTGGCACCATGAAGACCAAAGAGCTCTCCAAACAGGTCAGGGACAAAGTTGTGGAGAAGTACAGATCAGGGTTGAGTTATAACAAAAAAATTCTGAAACTTTGAACATCCCACGGAGCACGATTAAATCCATTATTTAAAATTGGAAAGAATATGGCACCACAACAAACCTGCCAAGGCAGGGCCTCCCACCAAAACTCATGGACCAGGCAAGGAAGGCGTTAATCAGAGAGGCAACAAAGAGACCAAAGATAACCATGAAGGAGCTGCAAAGCTCCACAGCGGAGATTGGAGCATCTATCCATAGGATCACGTTAAGCCATACACTCCATAGAGCTTGGCTTTACGGAAGAGTGTCCAGAAAAAAATCCATTGCTTAAAGAAAAATTAAGCAAACATGTGGGAGACTCCCCAAAGCTTGTGGGAGACTCCCCAAACATATGGAAGAAGGTACTCTGGTCAGATAAGACTAAAATTGAGCTTTTTGGCCATCAAGGAAAACTCTATGTCTGGTGCAAACCCAACATCTCTCATCACCCTGAGAACATCATCCCCACAGTGAAGCATGGTGGTGGCAGCATCATGCTGTGGGGTTGTTTTTCATATGCATGGCCTGGGAAACTGGTCAGAATTGAAGGAATGATGGATGGCGCTAAATACAGGGAACTTCTTGAGGGAAACCTGTTTCAAACTTCCAGAAATTTGTGACTGGGACAGAGGTTCACATTCCAGCAGGAAAATGACCCTAAGCATACTGCTAAAGCAACATTCAAGTGGGGAAACATTTAAATGTCTTGGAATGGCCTAGTCAAAGCCCAGACCTCAATCCAATTGAGAATCTGTGGTATGACTTAAAGATTGCTGTACACCAGCGGAACCCATCCAACTTGAAGGAGCTGGAGCAGTTTTGCCTTGAAGAATGGGCAAAAATCCCAGTGGTTAAATGTGCCAAGCTTATAGAGACACCCCAAGAGACTTGCAGCTGTAATTGCTGCAAAAGGTGGCTCTACAAAGTATTAACTTTGGGGGGGGGGGGTGAATAGTTATGTACGCTCAAGTTTTCTGCTTTTTTGTCTTATTTCTTGTCTGTCTCATAATAAAAAATATTTTTCATCTTCAACGTGTTGTGTAAATCAAATTATACAAAACCCCCCCAAAAATCCATTTTAATTCCAGGTTGTAAGGCAACAAAATAGGAAAAATGCCAAGGGGGTTGATTACTTTCACAAGCCACTGCAGAAGAGGGACGCTGGGAACAAGTCTTCCTTTCTAAATGCCTCATTAGAAAAGGGACATTGGGAACAAGAGTCTTCCTATCAAAATGCCCTGGTTGAATCTCCTGCACATTTCACTGTCGACGTTAGAAGAGAGAAAAACATACTTACTTTTCAAATCGTAATAAAAAGGTAATACAATGGCAATACTGGAGTTTTAGATTAGATACAGAAAATAATTTGGAGAATGTCTTTTTCTTCTCAGTAACAGTCGATGTGACCATACAGACTGGGGTTTAACGCCCACCTAATCAAGACTGGGTATCTCTATCTCCAGTGTCTTTGTTCTTGTCTTTAAAGCATCTCTATGACACATGAAAAGAAATACAGTCCTTTGATGAAACTCAGAGGAAGGTGATGATCAAAAGGAATGTATGTATGTCACCTAGATCCTTTGGTAAGCTATGACACATTCAAGGACTTATAGATTTTGAAAATAATGATCTGGGAGAAAAGACACCCACTGTCATTCATATCGTACTGACCCTTGTGTTGATAAGCACAATTAACTCATTCTAGTCCCTCATTTCATTACAATATATTGGAGTTGGGGTTGCATAAATTACGGTAACTTTCCTAAGATTCTCAAGTTGTCCAAAATCCTGGTTAGTAGATTCTTGAACTCTGGAGGGAATAAGCAGGAAATCTGAAAACCTCCAACCAGGATTTCTGGAAAACCTGGACCTTTTGGAAAAGTTACCAGCATTTTTACAAACCTAATTGGAGTCTATCATTCCCACTCACCCTGTAGTCGCTGGCCGTTACGTAGAAGATGGGCTGGAAGGCCAGCCAGATGATACAGGTGGTGTACATGGTAAACCCAATGAACTTGGCCTCGTTGAAGTTCTCGGGGCACTTCCTGGTCTTGAAGGCATAGACCGTGCAGAGGACGATGAGGATGCAGTTGTAGGCCAGAGCAGCCAGCATGCTGGAGTCCTTGCTGTTGCACTTCAGGGTGACTATATCCCTCCTCTCGGGGCTCACCTCCATATAATTAAATAGAAAAGAATAGTATTAGATATATTGAGTAGTGAACAGTATATTAATATAGAAAAGTATTATATATCTATGTTCTTGTGTCAGGCGTCACTGTCATTGTGCTTAACAGTATAACTTCCGTCCCCACCTTGCAAACACACATGACCACCCGCTTGACAACGCCTTATTACTCTATAGAAAAGCAAATTATTTGACAGCATGAGTGGAAACATTTCGGGCTGGGGGTTAGGAATCCAACTCTGTTACACCCACCTCCTTCCTGACGCCAGGCATCTCCACCAGGAGCCAGACCAAGGCCACCAGGAGCTGACAGGAGATCAGCCCACCACAGATAGCCACCTGGGAGGCCGGGCTGATGAACCTTGGCCGCGTGGCCCCGTCCTTCACCCCGCTGAAAATCCGCGCAATGCGGTTGGTCTTGGTGAGGAGCGCCGAGTAGCACACGGCAAAGGAGGTACCCAGGCCGAGTCGACGTAGGGTACACACAGCCGTGGAGGGCTTGGCGATGTAGATGAAGGTCATGCTGTAGCACATCAGGACCCCCAGCAGGAGGATGTAGGACAGCTCCCGCCCGCTGGCTTTGACCACTGGGGTGTCGTTGTGTTTGAAGAATAGGCCCACCACGGAGAGGGTACACAACATGCCCAGGCAGGAGATGGTGACCGGCCCAATAGCCCAGGCATCCTAAATCAAATCAAGGATTATTTAAAGTGTTATTTCACATGTATAAGTTGCAAAACACTTTACAGATTTTTTTTAAAAGGGAAGAAAATAGCAGCAAAAGAAGAGGGAGAGGGAAAACAGTGACAGTACCTCCCAGCGGATGTACTCCTCTGGCAGGTCGAAACAGCCTGTCAGGTTGGCCTGGGGCCACTGTCCAAAGCTACAGTCTGCACAGGTGAACTCATCCAGCAGGTACTGGTAGGGCTGGTAGGGGGAAAGGAAGTGTATAGTCCCAAATAGATGGTTTGTAGATGTTCAGTTGTTGTTAAACTACAGTGAGGGAAAAAAGTATTTGATCCCCTGCTGATTTTGTACGTTTGCCCACTGACAAAGAAATGATCAGTCTATAATTTTAATGGTAGGTTTATTTGAACAGTGAGAGACAGAATAACAACAAAAAAATCCAGAGAAACGCATGTCAAAAATGTTATAAATTGATTTGCATTTTAATGACGGAAATAAGTATTTGAACCCTCTACAAAACATGACTTAGTACCTGGTGGCAAAAACCTTGTTGGCAATCATAGAGGTCAGACGTTTCTTGTAGTTGGCCACCAGGTTTGCACACATCTCAGGAGGGATTTTGTAACACTCCTCTTTGCAGATCTTCTCCAAGTCATTAAGGTTTTGAGGCTGACGTTTGGCAACTCGACAATTCAGCTCCCTCCACAGATTTTCTATGGGACTAAGGTCTGGAGACTGGCTAGGCCACTCCAGGACCTTAATTAATGTGCTTCTTATTGAGCCACTCCTTTGTTGCCTTGGCTGTGTTTTTTGGATTATTGTCATGCTGTAATACCCATCCATGACCCATTTTCAATGCCCTGGCTGAGGGAAGGAGGTTCTCACCCAAGATTTGACGGTACATGGTCCCGTCCATCGTCCCTTTGATGCAGTGAAGTTGTCCTGTCCCCTTAGCAGAAAAACACCCCCAAAGCATAATGTTTCCACCTCCATGTTTGAAAGTGGGGATGGTGTTCTTGGGGTCATAGGCAGCATTCCTCCTCCTCCAAACATGGCAAGTCGAGTTGATGCCAAAGAGCTCCATTTTGGTCTCATCTGACCACAACACTTTCAACCAGTTGTCCTCTGAATCATTCAGATGTTCATTGGCAAACTTCAGACGGGCATGTATATGTGCTTTCTTGAGGAGAGGGACCTTGGACGATTTCAGTCCTTCACGACGTAGTGTGTTACCAATTGTTTTCTTTGTGACTATGGTCCCAGCTGCCTTTAGATCATTGACAAGATCCTCCCGTGTAGTTCTGGGCTGATTCCTCACCATTCTCATGATCATTGCAAATCCACGAGGTGAGATGTTGCATGGAGCCCCAGGCCGAGGGAGATTGACAGTTATTTTGTGTTTCTTCGATTTGCGAATAATCGCACCAACTGTTGTCACCTTCTCACCAAGCTGCTTGGCGATGGTCTTGTAGCCCATTCCAGCCTTGTGTAGTTCTACAATCTTGTCCCTTGTCAACTAAACCTACCATTAAAATTATAGACTGATCATTTCTTTGTCAGTGGGCAAACGTACAAAATCAGCAGGGGATCAAATACTTTTTTCCCTCACTGTAACATTCGACAATATTTGATGAGCACCTTTGGAACATCTACATTTAAAAAAGTCTAATAAATCAATTTAATATACACCATCACAATAAATATATTATTTATTAGTCAATATGATATGAAGAACATGTACAGTGCCTTGCGAAAGTATTCGGCCCCCTTGAACTTTGCGACCTTTTGCCACATTTCAGGTTTCAAACATAAAGATATAAAACTGTATTTTTTTGTGAAGAATCAACTACAAGTGGGTCACAATCATGAAGTGGAACGACATTTATTGGATATTTCAAACTTTTTTAACAAATCAAAAACTGAAAAATTGGGCGTGCAAAATTATTCAGCCCCTTTACTTTCAGTGCAGCAAACTCTCTCCAGAAGTTCAGTGAGGATCTCTGAATGATCCAATGTTGACCTAAATGACTAATGATGATAAATACAATCCACCTGTGTGTAATCAAGTCTCCGTATAAATGCACCTGCACTGTGATAGTCTCAGAGGTCCGTTAAAAGCGCAGAGAGCATCATGAAGAACAAGGAACACACCAGGCAGGTCCGAGATACTGTTGTGAAGAAGTTTAAAGCCGGATTTGGATACAAAAAGATTTCCCAAGCTTTAAACATCCCAAGGAGCACTGTGCAAGCGATAATATTGAAATGGAATGAGTATCAGACCACTGCAAATCTACCAAGACCTGGCCGTCCCTCTAAACTTTCAGCTCATACAAGGAGAAGACTGATCAGAGATGCAGCCAAGAGGCCCATGATCACCCTGGATGAACTGCAGAGATCTACAGCTGAGGTGGGAGACTCTGTCCATAGGACAACAATCAGTCGTATATTGCACAAATCTGGCCTTTATGGAAGAGTGGCAAGAAGAAAGCCATTTCTTAAAGATATCCTTAAAAAGTGTCATTTAAAGTTTGCCACAAGCCACCTGGGAGACACACCAAACATGTGGAAGAAGGTGCTCTGGTCAGATGAAACCAAAATTGAACTTTTTGGCAACAATGCAAAACGTTATGTTTGGCATAAAAGCAACACAGCTCATCACCCTGAACACATCATCCCCACTGTCAAACATGGTGGTGGCAGCATCATGGTTTGGGCCTGCTTTTCTTCAGCAGGGACAGGGAAGATGGTTAAAATTGATGGGAAGATGGATGGAGCCAAATACAGGACCATTCTGGAAGAAAACCTGATGGAGTCTGCAAAAGACCTGAGACTGGGACGGAGATTTGTCTTCCAACAAGACAATGATCCAAAACATAAAGCAAAATCTACAATGGAATGGTTCAAAAATAAACATATCCAGGTGTTCGAATGGCCAAGTCAAAGTCCAGACCTGAATCCAATCGAGAGTCTGTGGAAAGAACTGAAAACTGCTGTTCACAAATGCTCTCCATCCAACCTCACTGAGCTCGAGCTGTTTTGCAAGGAGGAATGGGAAAACAATTCAGTCTCTCGATGTGCAAAACTGATAGAGACATACCCCAAGCGACTTACAGCTGTAATCGCAGCAAAAGGTGGCGCTACAAAATATTAACTTAAGGGGGCTGAATAATTTTGCATGCCCAATTTTTCAGTTTTTGATTTGTTAAAAAAGTTTGAAATATCCAATAAATGTCGTTCCACTTCATGATTGTGTCCCACTCTTTGTTGATTCTTCACAAAAAAATACAGTTTTATATCTTTATGTTTGAAGCCTGAAATGTGGCAAAAGGTCGCAAAGTTCAAGGGGACCGAATACTTTCGCACTGTATTTCAGAAGAACGGACAGAATATGAGTTAGCCTACTGTATGTTAACTGGCTATGTTCCATGCCATACTCTGTTTGCGTGTTCATTTAGCAGACAAGATATGCTTAGAAGTCCGGTGCCATTACTTAGTTTTATCTGATTTTATAGTAAAAAGAATATCATTGAACTTAGCTGAATTAAAAAGAAAGGAGCGAGTGAGCATATGAAGTGGCTAAATTGAGCATAAAAGTGATCATTTGAAACAGGTCCTATATGCTACATTTAGAGTCATTTGTCAACTTTAGTTGTGAATGATGCAATCCTTAGAATGTCATATATGGGCTGCATGGTGCGACTATAGGTTTTTGATGATTTTAGAAAGTGACAAAAAAAAGCTTGCGCTCTGTTACTTGCCACAGGATGTACAGCTGTTCTCTCATCAAGTGATCATATTTTCACCCATCAGACTATTCTGAATTTATTCTTGTCTTCACTAATATGTCAAATTAGTTTAGATTGAGAATGGCCCATTATGAAATGGGCAGGAACAGTGGTAGGGGCCTCCATTCGAACTCAAATAGCGAATGGAGGCCGGGCACTTTCCTGGCAATCTGTTTTGTAGGCTACTTCGGTTTCAAAACGGAGCTGTGAACAACTGATATGAACAACTGAAAAATATAAGAAGACTTATTTCCCTCCATGCATCAACCTCTGTTTGAGGAGCACTTGATGACCGGCAGGTGATATTTCACCCAAACTCTGTATGCCATGGGCTCTCAAACCTCAAAGCTACCCCGTGCTTGATTCTGCTCAGGAACATCAATAGTAACATGTTTTCGCAACTAAACATATTTCACTAAACTGTTGACAGTCTGTCTGCATGCTCAATAAAGGAAGAAATGAGAGAGAGGAGATGGAAACACATGGTGGTGAGATATCCTATATAACTGAAGGTATCGTGTCACTCAATTTGTTCTCCCCCAGACTCATGGATAGAAATGTTGGAGCGTAGCACAAGGTATCCAGTCCATCCAGTATGCATAATTATATAGTCCACACTCAAAGGCTAGAGCAATTATGTACCAAAGACATCTAAAATCAGTTTTGTTTAGGGTTTTTCTGCCATGTGTAATATGCAGTTGGCTATTTATGGTATAAGGGCACAATCATAATTATTATTTTTTTGTTTTGTTTGATGGCTTAGGCTCATAAGCCTATGCATATCAATAAGCTCTAAAATGTGTTTTGAACTAATCATCACCTTAGAAAGCGCTGTCCATTTAGTTGTGTTAGGCTTTGAAACAACATCCACAACAACCATGTTTTACACTGTTTCAAACTGTTTCAACTCCTTTCTTCAAATTAATCATCACAGCGAGGTGAGTTTTAAAAGTACTATAAGCCTACTGTTCTGATGTGTTTGATGTGATTTCCAAAGGCATTGATGTCAGAGTGGTTAGAGGACAATAGAGCCATGAGTACCAGTCCATTAGGACCTGATGGAGGGACAATAGAGCCCTGAGTACCAGGCCATTAGGACCTGATGGAGGGACAATAGAGCCCTGAGTACCAGTCCATTAGGACCTGATGGAGGGACAATAGAGCCATGAGTACCAGGCCATTAGGACCTGATGGAGGGACAATAGAGCCCTGAGTACCAGGCCTTTAGGACCTGATGGAGGGACAATAGAGCCCTGAGTACCAGTCCATTAGGACCTGATGGAGGGACAATAGAGCCCTGAGTATCAAGGCCATTAGGACCTGATGGAGCGATAATAGAACCCTGAGTAGCAGGCTATTAGGACCTGATGGAGGGACAATAGAACCCTGAGTAGCAGGCCATTAGGACCTGATGGAGGGACAATAGAGCCATGAGTACCAGGCTATTAGGACCTGATGGAGGGACAATAGAACCCTGAGTAGCAGGCCATTAGGACCTGATGGAGGGACAATAGAGCCCTGAGTACCAGTCCATTAGGACCTGATGGAGGGACAATAGAGCCCTGAGTACCAGTCCATTAGGACCTGATGGAGGGACAATAGAGCCATGAGTACCAGGCCATTAGGACCTGATGGAGGGACAATAGAGCCTTGAGTACAAGGCCATTAGGACCTGATGGAGGGACAATAGAGCCCTGAGTACCAGTCCATTAGGACCTGATGGAGGGACAATAGAGCCCTGAGTACCAGTCCATTAGGACCTGATGGAGAGACAATAGAGCCCTGAGTACCAGGCCATTAGGACCTGATGGAGAGACAATAGAGCCCTGAGTACCAGGCCATTAGGACCTGATGGTAGTTAGCAAGTTGGGTACTACCAAAGCATGCCCAGAGTGCATAAAAGGATATTACCGTGACTCAATGGTCACACTTAATTTTACTGCAGTCATGACTCATCACTGCCAGTGTGGCGGTAACATGGTCACTGCAACAGCCCTATCCTAACCATAAACTTAAACTTAAAAAATAAGGTAAAAATAAGGTAGTGTATATTCAACTGGCAGAAATGAATGGTGCCGGCTGGAACACACCCTCAAAGTGAGCTACTGACTAACAAAAGATAAACTATACAGTGACAGAACAGTGTAATCTCTTACACTCTTCTCTCCTTGCTTGTGGATGTATTACCTGGCAGGGGATGCAGATCCAGCAGCACACGTCTCCAGGCTGCATGCTCTTCACCTCGTTCTTCCTACAGGGGTCGCTGCACTGGGAGGTGGGGGGCCCCTCGCCCGGGCCCCTCCATGGCACCTGGCTGGTGTTTAGGATGAGGCCCTGGGCCCAGTAGCCCACCTTTAGAGGACAGGAGTGGAGAGGAGAGATACTTGGTTAAAACAGAAATGTGTCTTCTGCCTTTTTCCCAAATGCAGACACACACACACACACACACACACACACACACACACACACACACACACACACACACACACACACACACACACACACACACACACACACACACACACACACACACACACACACACACACACACACACGGTGAGAGGCACATGGTCAGCCGCAGTACAGCACCCCTGGATGGAGAGCTACATACCTTCCTGTACACGTATTTATCCTCCTCTTTGTGGTAGTGGAAGATGTTGTAGCGGCCCAGACTGTCTCCGTAGGCGTCGAAACGCACCATGTTCTCCGTGTCCGCAGGTCTGAAGGGAGCTGAGGGAAACAGAAGTGTTGATAATATTCAGTCAATCTTGTCTTGGACTGTCACAACTTCCACCGAAGTCGGCTTCTCTCTTTGTTTGGGCAGCGTTCGACATAACCGGTATTTTAGCCATCGCCGCTCCACTTTTCATTGTTCCATTTGTTTTGTCTTTTTTCCCCGCACACCTGGTTTACATTCCCTAATCACACTACATATATATTCCCTCTGTCCCCCCCATGTCTTTGTGTGGGATTGTTTTGTTACGTGTTTTGTGTGACGCGCCAGGTTGGTTTTTCCCGGGTACCGTGTTTAACCCGAAGTATGTTTAATTGTTAAACATTTGCATTATTTTGACTGTTGTCACGCTTTTCACTTTTGCCATTTTGGCTGGAGGTTTTTGAACTAGTTGCGACCGTCTGTTGTTGCTTCTGCCAAATAAAGTGTGAGCCTGACAACTCTGCTCTCCTGCTCTTGACTTCTATACCAGTAGATCACAACTCTCTGCTCTCCTGCACCTGACTTCTATACCAGTAGATCACAACTCTCTGCTTTCCTGCACCTGACTTCTATACCAGTAGATCACAACTCTCTGCTCTCCTGCACCTGACTTCTATACCAGTAGATCACAACTCTCTGCTCTCCTGCACCTGCCTTCTATACCAGTAGGTCACAACTCTCTGCTCTCCTGCACCTGACTTCTGTACCAGTAGCACACAACCTGACATGGACAATGGAAATAGATTTCAGAAATGCTTCTATATTGTTATTATTATTATTATTGTTATAGGGTGTGATGCCTTCTTCAGGGTTTCAGATGAGGGGAAACAGAAATATATAAATTATGACATTTAAGAGGAATGAAAACTCCTCTTTAGTTAGATATTGAGTTTTAATATATAGTAAAACATTTTTTTTACATACTTATGTAAAAGTTTCCTTCATCGAAGATATTATGTAAAAGTTGCCTTCATCGAAGATATTATGTAAAAGTTTCCTTCATCGAAGATTTTATGTAAAAGTTTCCTTCATTGAAGATATTATGTAAAAGTTTCCTTCATCGAAGATATTATGTAAAAGTTTCCTTAATCGAAGATATTATGTAAAAGTTTCCTTCATCGAAGATTTTATGTAAAAGTTTCCTTCATCAAAGATTTTATGTAAAAGTTTCCTTCATCGAAGATTTTATGTAAAAGTTTCCTTCATCGAAGATATTATGTAAAAGTTTCCTTCATCGAATCAGTTTTCTTTTTAATGAATTCCTTTAATGCAAACATCCATTCGTGAGGCATGTTCTCAAAATACTGCAGGTGGCTTGCTAAGCATCTTACTCAGTCTCTATTTGTTACTGATGATCCCATAGATGTTAATTCATGTTTTATCACTGCAAATTGAATCTTCACCAAACCTTTCTCAACTCCACAGGGACACAACATCAACTGAAAAAACAATCTCATGCTCAATCCAGATTAGCATTTGTTTCAAATTGCCCCAATTTGCCAATATTCATGATTAAATAAATACATGTAATACTCAATTATATTTAGACATCAGTCTAGGAGAGGCTCAGGGTAATAATAGGATTACTCTGTGATTCTGAATTGCTTGCAGAGCACTTACCTTATTACATTGAAAATAAGAAAAGTAAGAATAAAACATTTCATAAACATTATGAGTGGCAAAGATAGTTTCATTCTATAGTATATCTAAACTTGTGTGGTGAATGAAGTATAGGCTAACATTGTTATATAGACAGTAATCAAGTCACCTGACCTTATATGGCTGTTAAGGCCATAAAAATTTAATTACATTATCCACAGAATTGGGTGCACTCAATATGGCCACCGGTCCACCCATTATGGAATATTTACAAGAATGGTGATGGCCCCTTCTATTTACGCTATTTCTATTGTTGAGCACTTCACTCACCATCAAACTTGGCCTTGAGGATGAAGTCTCTATAGAACCTCTTCCCAGTGCCTGGTTTCATGGCATCGCATATCTTGGTGGCATTGGGTAGGCACACCGCCTGCCTCATATTATGCAGGGCATGAGCCATAGCATACACCGCGTTGACTACAAACATGATTTTGGACTCCTGCTCAAACTTGCCATCCCGCAGACTGTGTTCGCTACAACCAGGCTCTGTGAGACTACAGTCGAAGCGGTGCTCCCAGAATTCTCTGAACCAGGGGTTCCGTGTGTTAGTGTAAGGGTTCAGCTTGGTGAAGTAGTCTGCAAACTCCCGGATGGGGTAGGAGGCCAGCTCGATGGTGAAGGCCCCCTCTGCTGCTGTCTCGCTTCCCCTCACCACGCTCTCCTGAAAATCATTCACATTTTATAATTAATTGGAATGAAAACATAACATTTACTTAACTTACATCTGCAGTTACCAACATCACAGTCACAAAACATGACATGTTATCGGAAACAGCAGTAAAATGATGGGAATCGATTATTATACAGGAATTGGTTTTATAATTGTTTGGGAATCGGGAATCAACCATTTTTGAATGGAGTACCAGACCCTACCTGCGCCCCCCAGCCATCGCTGGCCACCCAAGTGAAGGTGCTGTTCATGCGAGCGGCAGCCACCAGCAGCTCCCTGGCATCCTCACTGCGTGTGAACAGGATGACCACCTTGGCGTTGGACTTCTGCTGCAGCGAGCGGATCACCTGGTCGTAGCTGAACCGGTTCATCGAGCGGCTCACCTGTTTGACCAACAAATTAATTATGTACTAACTTATAGTTATTGCATGTTACAATAAGACACAGTAGTCTTCAACACTATTGAATCATTTACTCTGTATTAATTATTTAGCTGTGACAGGGGCAACAACAACAACAACAGCAAAGAACAAACAAATAACAATCGTCTGACCTTAGCCGAGGTGGCGATGCAGATTTGGCGGGCGCGGGCCTCCTGCTGGAAGGCATCGATGCCCGTCTCGCCGTAGTCGCCCTCAGATGCCACAGTGGACACGTAGGTCCAGTTGAAGTAGCGCAGGATCTCAGCGATGGCCTTGGCCTGGTAGAAATCAGGTGGCACGGTGCGGGCGAAGTAGTCATAGCGAGACTTGTCACTGAGCTTGGCGCTGGTGGAGGCATAGCTGATCTGAGGGATCTGGAAGAGGCGGAGGAGGTTGGCAACCTGGTGAGGGAAGGAGGTAGGGAGGGATAGGGAGAGAGGAAGTGGGGGAGGGAGGGAGGGATAGAGAGCGAGGGAGAGAGGAAGTGGGGGAGGGAGGGGGAGGGAAGGAGGGATAGGGAGCGAGGGGAGAGAGGAAGTGGGGGAGGGAGGAAGGGGGAGGAAAGGAGGGATAGGGAGGAGGGAGAGGGAGTGGGGGAGAGGAAGCAAGGGAGGGAGGGAGGGATAGGGAGGGAGGAGGGAGGGATAGGAGCGAGGGAGAGAGGAAGTGGGGGAGGGAGGGAGGGATAGGGAGCGAGGGAGAGAGGAAGTGGGGGAGGGAGGAAGGGGGAGAGGAGGGATAGGGAGCAAGGGAGAAAGGCAGTGGGGGAGGGAGGAAGGGGGGAGAGGAGGGATAGGGATAGGGAGCGAGGGAGAGAGGAAGTTGGGGAGCGAGGGAGGGGGAGCAAGGGAGGGAGGGAGGGAGGGGGAGAGGGAGAGAGGAAGTTGGGGAGGGAGGGAGGGGGAGGGAAGGAGGTAGGGAGGGATAGGGAGCGAGGGAGGGAGGGAGGGAGGGAGGGAGGGAGGGGGGAGGGAGGGAGGGAGGGAGGGGAGGGAGGGAGGGAGGGAGGGAGGGAGGGAGGGAGGGGGGGGAGGGAGAAGTGGGGAGGGAGGGCGGGGGAGGGAAGGAGGTAGGGAGGGAAAGAGGCAGGAAGGAAGGAAGGAAGTAGAGAGAGAGAGGAAGAGAGAGAGAGAGTGAGAGAGAGAGACAGATGGAGAGAGGGAGAGAGGAAGGTATAAACTATGTTAGCTAGTCCCAGACATTCAACACCTACACTTACATGTGTTAAACACCGTAAGAGAGCTTCTTCCTCATGTCAAATTCACACTGACTATAATCATCATAGGTCTCATTT
The DNA here is from genome assembly GCF_036934945.1 of Oncorhynchus masou masou. Classification (NCBI taxonomy): domain Eukaryota; kingdom Metazoa; phylum Chordata; class Actinopteri; order Salmoniformes; family Salmonidae; genus Oncorhynchus; species Oncorhynchus masou. The sequence goes on along the minus strand of NC_088217.1, from coordinate 23,661,000 downwards.
AAATGACTCACACAGTGACAATGGCTACAGCCTCTGTATGGTTGTAGGAGATATATATGATAGATGTGCCCGCCTTCGATTAGGTGATCTCAACAGGCACACATATTTTACAAGTAAACAAACAAAACAACTACAGCACACCATTCTCTCTGTTTTCAGAGCTAATTTATCAGGGAGTGATATCAGATCCTCAGCCCCAGTCCAAAGGTGTCTATGACTGCTTCCTAAGTGGCACCTTATTCCCTATATATTGGCTCTCACTATATAGTGAATAGGGTGCCATTTGGGTTAGCCGACTAGCATAAATCTTTAATATCTCTACACCTCAGAGGACCCTCTTAAGAAGATCTTCTGCTGTCCAAAAATGTCTCTCTCTTTATCTCTGCATCTTCAGTCCAAAAATGCCTATCTCTAATGTATCTCTGTACCTCGGAGGATTCTCTTTTGAAAAGCTTCTGCTGTCTACAGGGCCGGTTCCAGGTATAAGCAACATAAGTGACCACTTAGGGCCCCGCAGCTGCAAGGGCCCATGGCAAAATGCGTAGAATTGCAGGAAATTAACTCTAAAACCTCAATTTTTGTCTACCTGAGGGTTTGACATTGTAGATAGAGAGAGGTAACCAGCCAATGCTCCTTTCACATGTCACACAATCTAACACTATCACTAACCCTGTCTACAATGTCAGTTATCCACATTACCTGGAGCAAGAGCCACCCATCCCAATACAGATGGAAGAAATGGATGACAACCATATCTGTTTAATTATGTGATAACAACCAGAACTTTGAGACAAGAACTTTACCCAGCAGCTTAAAGCTGTCTAGTCTCGGGCCAGACACACTAAAGCCATCAGATAGGCACACTGAGGTGTGTGCGTATGTTGTGGAATCCACCATTGATATTTAGACACCATAAGCTTATTATGCCCCAAATAACTCAGACATCATCTATTAATCTACCACGTGGAAGCTATTGAAAGCGGATGTTGCTGAGAGAGACATAGGCCTAATCACATAATTGAATAGAACAATATTATATTGTACCTCTGTGGAAAGCAGAACATGTTGAATAAATAGTCAACATCGATGAGTGTGAGTGTGTGTCTTTAGTTTTACTATCCTTTTGTGGTCCAGAAGTCCTCCAAGTTAAACAAGGAAAATTGTGGGGACATTTCGCCGGTCCCCACAAGGAAAAAGGCTATTTAAGGCTTAGGCGTTAGTTTTAGGGTTAGTGTTAAAATTAGGATTAGGGGTTAGGGTTAGGAGTTAGGGTTAGGTTTAGGGTTAGGGGTTTGGTGTTAAGATTAAGGTTAAGGAAAGGGGTTAGGGAAAATAGGACTTTGAATGGAAATCAATTGTTTGGTCCCCACAAAGAGAGTAAAGCAAATGTGTGTGTGCACGCGCTCGAGCATTCGTGTGTGTATGCCCATGTTTGTTCTTGTAATACCACTGTAACTACCACCTTCTCCCTCGAGCACATCAGGATGCCTAGGGGCTTCCACAGCCCTACCATTCCCATGGACCTCATTTAACTCCTCACTCTTTCACACTTCAGATCTTCATTATTTCACCTGCCTTCCCTTCCCAACACATGACAATAGAATAGTGACTTCTAACTTTTAGTTGACTAATTAGTGGCCATCATCCCTTTAGTTTTTCGGCCAGCACATAAGAATATTATGAGACAGTTATCCATCTTCATTTGAGGAGATTAATCCAGTATTTGATAGTTCTGGCACATCATTAATACACCCACAAAGTTCTGTGTTCTGTGCAGAATAGCCTACAGTATACTGTATAATACTCTGCATAGCATGTGTTGTGAGACGCCTCATGTCGTGCTGCAGCTGTATGTTCCCATTACAAATGGAAAGTAGAAATCTCTTGAGTCATAAGTATTCAACCCCTTTGTTATGGCAAGCCTAAATAAGTTCAGGAGTAAAAATGTGCTTAACAAGTCACATAATAAGTTGCATGGACTCACTCTGTGTGCAGTAATAGTGTTTTATGTGGTTTTTTCATGACTATATCATCTCTGTACCTCACACATACAATTATCTGTAAGGTCCCTCAGTCGAGCAGTGAATTTCAAACACAGATTCAAACACAAAGACCACAGAGGTTTTCCAGACATTAAATATCCCTTTGAGCATGGTGAAGTTATTAATTACACTTTAGGTGGTGTATCAATACACCTCGTCACTACAAAGATACAGACGCCCTTCCTAACTCAGTTCACAAAGAGCAGTGCATCTGCTCAGGGATTTCACCATGAGGCTGATGGTGACTTTAAAACAGTTACAGAGTTTAATGGCTGTGACAAGAGACAACTCAGGATGGATCAACATCATTGTAGTTACTTCACAATACTAACCTAAATGACCAAGTGAAAAGAAGGAAGCCTGTACATAATAAAAGTTTTCCAAAATATGCATCTTGTTTGCAACAAGGCACTAAAGTAATACTGCAAAAAATGTGGCAAAGCAATTATCTTTTTTGTCCTGAATATGAAGTGTTATGTTTTGGAGAAAATCCAATACAACACATTACTGAGTACCCCTCTCCATATTTTCAAACATAGTGGTGGCTGCATCATGTTATGGGTATGCTTGTTTTCTTAAGGATGTTAAGGATCTAAGGATGGGGGAGTTTTTCAGGATAAACAATAAACTGAATGGAGCTAAACAAGGGCAAAATCATAGAGGAAAACTTGGTTCAGTCTGCTTTCCACCATACACTGGGAGACTAATACATTTTTCAGCAGGACAATAACCTAAAACGCAAGGCTAAATCTACACTGGAGTTGCTTACAAGACGACAGTGAATGTTTCTGGGGAGGGAACGAGTTAAAGAGTTAACTTGAATCTACTTGAAAATCTAAGGCAAGACCTAAAATGTTTGTCTGGCAATGAGCAACAACCAATTTGATAGAGCTTGAAGAATTTTGAAAAGAATAATGGGCAAATGTAGCACAATCCAGGTGTGGAAAGCTCTTAGAGACTCGCCCAGAAAGACTCACAGCTGTAATCGCTGCCAAAGTATTGACTCAGGGGTGTGAATTCTTATGTAAATGAAATATTTCTGTATTTAATTTTCAATGAATTTACAAAAAAATTCTAAAAACATGTTTTCACTTTGTCATTATGGGGTAATGTATGTATATTGGTGAGGAAAAATATATATTTAATACATTTTGAATTCAGGCTGTAACACAACAAAATGTGGAATAAGTTAAGGGGTATTAATACTTTCTGAAGGCACGATATGTGGCTTTTTTGATGCTCTATGACTATACAACACTGCCAGTGGACTGATTATTTATTCTGAGCACATATGGCCCATGTGCGTCTTGGTTATGTGATGTGATATGGTGTTCATTGTACTCTCTTAAATCAGATTGGACTAGATTATATCCTCATGTGATACCCAGCAATTCATTTTTTCCACTTTAATGGACATTGGGTTTTGGTCCGTATCGTTGAGACCCATACAGTACATGCCACTACGTTAAGTCCTGTTGTTACTTTGAGAGGACATTATGGGCTTGTCAATGATATAACGTGTGGGGTTGTGACCTGGATAACTTTCTCTTCCTGGTTTTTCAAAATGTCTGCCAAACACAATTAGCACCTTTTATGGTAGTAGAAGGCAAATGTGTGTAATTGTGTAATTATAATCTTTGTAAGTTTGATATTCAAATTGCTAAGTAAATATCTCAGGAATAGTGTGGTGAATTTTCAGGGCAATGTCCTATTTTTATAACAGCTTCTTAATGTACTTTGTAGTGGACATCAGGATGTGCTAACTGTTTTTTCTGTAAAGTTAAATTGTTCATATTTACTATGAACCAATTCCTTATGTCCACTACAGTGCACATACAATTACAAATTATTTAAAGAAGGGGAGAAGGGGAAGAAACAGGGGTCATATGGGGAGAAATGGAGGATACAGTAAAGAGAGAAAGAGAGAGCGAGAGAGAGAGCGAGAGCGAGATCAATACATGTAATTTTGTAGTGAACATCAGGATATGCTAACTGTTTTTCTTTAGCTACTCTAAAGTTGACTGTATAGTCATATTTACAATAAACCAATTCCTTATTTTCAATACAGTGCACGCACATACAACAAAACATAATAAAAAATATTTATCACTTAATAAATACAACTGAAGTCAGAAGTTTACATGCAACTTAGCCAAATACATTTAAACTCAGTTTTCACAATTCCTGACATTTAATCCTAGTCAAAAATCCCTGTTTTAGGTCAGTTAGGAGCACCACTTCATTTTAAGAATGTGAAATGTCAGAATAATAGTAGAGAGAATGATTTACTTCAGCTTTTATTTATTTCATCACATTCCCAGTGGGTCAGAAGTTAACATACACTCAATTAGTATTTGGTCGCATTGCCTTTAAATTGTTTAACTTGGGTCAAACGTTTTGTTTAGCCTTCCACAAGCTTCCCACAATAAGTTGGGTGAATTTTGGCCCATTCCTCCTGACAGAGCTGGTGGAACTGAGTCAGGTTTGTAGGCCTCCTTGCTCGCACATGCTTTTTCAGTTCTGCCCACATATTTCTATAGGATTGAGGTCAGGGCTGTGTGATGGCCCCTCCAATACCTTGACTTTGTCTTTAAGCCATTTTTCCACAACTTTGTAAGTATGCTTGGGCTCGATGTCCATTTGGAAGACCCATTTGCGACTAAGCTTTAACTTCCTGACTGATGTCTTGAGATGTTGCTTCAATATATCCACATAATTTTCCTGCCTCATGATGCCATTTTGTGAAGTGCACAATTCCCTCCTGCAGCAAAGCACCCCCACAACATGATGCTGCCACCCCCATGCTTCACAGTTGGGATGGTGTTCTTTGACTTGCAAGCCTCCCCCTTTTTCCTCCAAACATAACGATGGTTATTATGGCCAAACAGTTTTATTTTTGTTTCATCAGACCAGAGAACATTTCTCCAAAAAGTATGATCTTTGTCCCCATGTGCAGTTGCAAACCATAGTCTGGCTTTTTTATGGTGGTTTTGGAGCAGTGGCTTCTTCCTTGCTGAGCGGCCTTTCAGGTTCTGTTGATATAGGACTAGTTTTAATGTGGATATAGATACTTTTGTACCTGTTTCTTCCAGCATCTTCACAAGGTCCTTTGCTGTTGTTCTGGGATTGATTTGCACCTTTTGCACCAAAGTACATTAATTTCTAGGAGACAGAACGCATCTCCTTCCTGAGCGGTATGACGGATGCGTGGTCCCATGGTGTTTATACTTGCATACTATTGTTTGTACAGATGAACATGGTACCTTCAGATGTTTGGAAATTGCTCCCAAGGATGAACCAGACTTGTGGAGGTCTACAATTTTTGTGGAGGTCTTGGCTGATTTCTTTTGATTTTCCCATGATGTAAAGCAAAGAGGCACCGAGTTTGAAGGTAGGCCTTGAAATACATCCACAGATACACCTCCAATTGACTCAAATGATGTCAATTAGCCTATCAGAAGCTTCTAAAGCCATGACATTATTATCTGGAATTTTTCAAGCTGTTTAAAGGCACAGTCAACTTAGTGTATGTAAACTTCTGACCCACTGGAATTGTGATACAGTGAATTATAAGTGAAATAATCTGCCTGTAAACAATTGTTGGAAAATTACTTGCGTCATGCACAAAGTAGGTGTCCTAACTGACTTGCCAAAACTATAGTTTGTTAACAAGAAATTTGTGGAGTGATTGAAAAACTAGTTTAATTGACTCCAACCTAAGTGTATGTAAACTTCTGACTTCAACTGTATGTTCAAAAACGTTTTTTTTTTTGCTGATTCTCAGAAAGATAATATGCTAATGAGCAGAGTATACTCCTAAAACAAGTACTCCCATTTGTGTCAGAAATAGAAAAAAAGACAAACAAAACAACTGAATAAAAACAAAACAAAAGTTTCATAATAAATGTACTGATTACTGCCTACCTACACTGTTGTCAACATTTCTACAGTCCTACGGATGGCATCTTACAGCTGATTGAGAGATTTTGTCCTCCAAATATCTGGGGTATTTCATCTCAAGGACACTGTTCCATAAATAAACATCAGTGCACCAAAGTGGATGGACATAAGGCAAGCTGGAGAGAGCAGAGAGATCAGCTAGTATGGTGAGTGCAACACTAACATACTCTGTGGAGTGTGCCTCCCTAGAGGGTTTCTCTATAAACTGACCATAGAGTTGGAAAGGGGGCACACTTCACACAAAAACCTCATGGGGCTGTCCATGCTGTCACAGAAGTGATAATGGCAAAGATAAGTGATGGTCTCTCTTCCGACCTCGATGGAGTTGACTGACATTAACACTGATCTCAGAACAGTCTTGCACTTAACCCACTCTGACAGTTCCATTTAAAATGCCCTGTATACCACAGGCCTGGGAGAACAGCAGACACACTACTGGTTCAAGAGGACAAATTGAGTAAATATGACGTATTTAGACAGGCAAAGTGCAATGCTCCCCCTGGATAACAGCAATCCATTCCATGTCCCCTTTCTGTGTAGACGCAGGGGCATCTACACTACTGTACGTACAGTACCAGTCAAAAGTTTGGACACACCTACTTATTCAAGGGTTTTTCTTTATTTTTACTATTCTCAATATTATAGAATAATAGTGAAGACTTCAAAACGATGAACACATATTGAATCATGTAGCAACCAAAAAAATGTTAAACAAATCAAAATATATATTTTATATTCGAGATTCAAAGTAGCCACCCTTTGCCGCATTCTCTCACCAGCTTCACCTGGAATGCTTTTCCAAAAGTCTTGAAGGAGTTCCCACATATGCTGAGCACTTGTTGGCTGCTTTTCCTTCACTCTGCGATCCAACTCATCCCAAACCATCTCAATTGGGTTGAGGTTAGGTGATTGTGGAGGCCAGCTCATCTGATACAGCAATCCATCACTCTCATTCCTGGTCAAATATCCCTTACACAGCCTGGAGGTGTTTTGGGTTATTGTCCTGTTGAAAAATAATTGATAGTCCCACTAAGTGCAAACCAGATGGGTTGGCGTATTGCTGCAGAATGCTGTGGTAGCCATGCTGGTTAAGTGTGCCTTTAATTCTAAATAAATCACTGACAGTGTCACCAGCAAAGCACCCCCACACCATCATACCTCCTCCTCTGTGCTTCACGGTGGAAACCACACGTGGACATCATCCATTCACCTACTCTGTTCACCTACTCTGCATCTGTGAATCAAAAATCTCAAATTTGGACTCATCAGACCAAAGGACAGATTTCCACTGGTGTAATGTCCATTGCTCGTTTCTTGGCCCAAGCAAGTCTCTTCTTCTTATTGGTGTCCTTTAGTAGTGTTTTGCAGCAATTTGACCATGAAGGCCTTATTCATGCAGTCTCCTCTGAACAGTTGATGTTGAGATATGTCTGTTACTTGAAGTCTGTGAAGCATTTATTTGGGCTATAATCTCTGAGGCTGGTAATGTATCATCTGCAGCAGAGGTAACTCTGGGTCTTCCTTTCCCGTGGCGGTCCTCATGAGAGCCAGTTTCATCATAGTGCTTTGAAATTTCTTGACATTTTCCACATTGACTGACCTTCATGTCTTAAAGTGATGATGCACTGTTGTTTCTCTTTGCTTATTTGATCTGTACTTTCCATAATATGGACTTGGTCTTTTACCAAATAGGGCTATCTTCTGTATACCACCCCTACATTGTCACAACTCAACTGATTGGCTCAAATGCAATAAGAGGGAAAGAAATTCCACAAATTAACTTTTAACAAGGCACACATGTTAATTGAAATGCATTCCAGGTGTCTAATTCATGAAGCTGGTTGTGAGAATGCCAATAGTGTGCAAAGCTGTCATCAATGCAAAGCGTGGCTCCTTTAAAGAATCTCAAATATAAAATATATTTTAATTTGTTTAACAGTTGTTTTGGTTACTACATGATTCCATATATTATTTCATAGTTTTGATGTCTTCACTATTATTCTACAATGTAGAAAATAGTAAAAAATAAAGAAAAACCCTTGAATGAGAAGTTGTATCGGTCACGATCGTTATAATGAATGTCGGACCAAGGCACAGCGTACTTAGAGTTCCACATGTTTATTCAGATGAAACTCACAAAAAACAATAAACAGCAAATGAAACGTGCAGCAAATGGAGTGCTCACAAGCAACTAACCAAAAACAAGATCCCACAAAAACCCAGTGGGAAAGGCTGCCTAAATATGATCCCCAATCAGAGACAACGATAGACAGCTGCCTCTGATTGGGAACCATACCAGGCCAACATAGAAATACAAAAACTAGAGTACCCACCCTAGTCACACCCTGACCTAACCAAATTAGAGAATAAAAGGCTCTCTAAATTGAGGGCGTGACAGTATCCAAACTTTTGACTGGTGCTTTATGTAGTGCGGAGCCGAAGATGGACTGAAATATGAATCCACTAAGAGCATTAAACTGTAACATATCATTAATAAAGCACTAAATACAACTGAAAGTCTTGTTAACTGAAGGTCATGTAAACTTTAATAAATACATTTTAGTATAAATTGGCAACTTCTATCAATACATAAGATACAGTAGCCAACATTGATTATAGATGCTTGGATTGGTTACCTGTCTATGCAACTGTTTTAAGCACAAGAGTGTACTAGGTAGCATGGACCAGAAATGACATCACAGCTCTCATTATCTGACATTTTATACTTTATTCCACTGCATGTATCCGACTACACTGAGGCAGGTAGTCACACATGCTTGGGTCCCACATCCTCCACCACTCTCAGACAGGCAGTGAAGTGTCAGTTAGCTGTCACCAGCAGAAACTGAAAAAGGATCAGGATACCACTGGAGTGTGTGACAGTAACTGTCTGTGTATGCCTTTCTGTACTCACTCTACTCTCCATGTCTCCTTTACTCTTTATGTCACTCTTTTTCTCTCTCTCATTATCTCTCTCTCTCTCCCTCTTCCTGTCTCCTTCCGAGGGACAACAAGAACACCTCAGCTGCCTTGGACCCTTATTAATTGATCAATTAAATCTTAGTTTCCAAAAATATAATTTTCAGCAACTTAACCTTTAATTGACCGAATTTCTTTATTCAATTTGTACTTAAACTCTGCTAATATGATTAGGGTAGACTGTATTATTGAGATAGAGAGTTTAAAATGCTAGCTGGGAGTAGCATTCCACTTACTGCTGCTTTAACTCTGGCCAGGTTCAAAGGGGGGTTACATACTGTATTTGTTTATGTATGAGTGGAATCATAGCAAGAGCAGTTCCATCACCACACCTCTGGCAACCTCCAGTCATTTCAGCTGTTAAATGTTGATATGAAAATATGAAAATGAATGTGCAGAAGCCTATATATATTCCCCAGAGTAGACTTGCTGTGTTGCAGCAAATATGTTGCAAAAACCAACTAATGGGATTTAAAATATAATTACTAACAAACTCCCCTGGTTAGCTTTTAAGCATAACTGATAGAATGAGAGAATGCAGCTTATAAATCCATCACTGACAATGCAGTCCTTTAAGGGTTGAGAGTTTGAGTTATACATTGCATCTCTATACATACATGAGACTACATAGACATAATGCTCCAGAGACTGTTTGAGAGCTAAGAGTTCCAGTTATAGGTACAATAAAGTCTCACGTAATTGGTCAGCTCCTCGATTAAGCTCTGTGTCCATACCTGTTAAGAGAAGAGATGAAAAGATGTGGAGAATGAGGAGCGGAACTGGAATGTGGAGTTGTCCCCTTCTCTTCCGAAATTTGAAAGATGCTAACACCTGCAAAATTTTGATTTGTTCAAACAACGCATAAAAAATAAAAATAAAAACGGAACTACTGCTGCTCGTTATCCCACACATCCCATTCCTTCCCAACAGATACTATGGTACCAGTTACAGTGGGGCAAAAAAGTATTTAGTCAGCCACCAATTGTGCAAGTTCTCCCACTTAAAAAGATGAGAGAGGCCTGTAATTTTCATCATATGTACACTTCAACTATGACAGACAAAATGAGGGAAAAAAATCCAGTTAAGGGTTCTGTATCCCAATGGACAGGATGCATCTACACATCAAACTATACATCCATCAATACATCCATCAATGCATCCATATATACTCCCATCTATACATCCATATATACACCCATCTATACATCCATCAATGCATCCATATATACTCCCATCTATACCTCCCATCTATACATCCATCTATACACCCATCTATACATACATATATACTCCCATTTATACATCCATCAATACATCCATATATACACCCATCGATACATCCAACATCCATCTATACATCCATATATACACCCATCTATACATCCAACATCCATCTATACATCCATATATACACCCATCTATACATCCAACTATACATCCATCAATACATCCATCTATACATCCATATATACACCCATCTATACACCCATCTATACATCCATCTATACATCCATCAATACATCCATCTATACATCCATCAATGCATCCATATATACTCCCATCTATATATCCATCTATAAATCAAACTATGCATCCATCCATACATCAAACTATACATCCATCTATACATCCATCAATACATCCATATATACATCAATCTATACATCCATCAATACATCCATATATACATCCATCCATTCATCAAACTATACATCCATCAATACATCCATCTATACATCCATCAATACATCCATATATACATCCATCCATTCATCAAACTATACATCCATCTATACATCCATCCATACATCAACCTATACATTCATCAATACATCCATCAATACATCCAGCTATACATCATCTATACATCCATACATACATCAAACTATACATCCATCAATACATCTATATATACATCCATCTATACATCCATATATACATCCATATATACATTCATCTATTCATCAAACTATACATCCATCTATACATCCATCCATACATCAACCTATAGATCCATCCATACATCCAACTATACATCCATATATACATCCATTCATACATCCACGAGAGACGGTTTGATGAGAAGTCACCTCTTCAGATGAGATAGGAGCAGAGAAGGGGCTGAGTTAGAGGACGTATGTACATGAGACAGCCTGGGTGCGGGCGAGTGGCAGCTCTTACTCATCTACACGTATGTCATGATTTTTTCAACATGGAAAGCCCATCTGTACATCCCAGAGGGCCATGCCAATCATGAAGATGGGATGACGAGGAAGGAGGAAAGGAGGCTAAGCTACAGATCCACTATAGATGAAATGTAGAAGAGAGCAACTCCAGCCTGTCTTTTGGCCTCTCCTCTCCATCCAACCTTCTACCATTGGAACGTACGCACGCATTAACACACGAACACATACACACACTCTCAATCCATCCATCCATCCAGACTACTATCATGGGACCATACAAGCATGTGCATGATCGTATCAAATGCAGAGAGTCATTGTAACTGAATGTAATTATACTGTTATGATATGACAATCATTTGATTGCCAATGAGATGATGTAAATTGTTACTTTTTTTATCTCAATCTTGTTCTCTTTGGCAGTCTCTATGGCCATTAAGATCTGTGTATCCACTGTCCAAGGCAATGGTGCTTAGCTTTGCCTGGTTCATCATAATCAAAACCATGCCAGTATATATCATACACACTACAGGAGTGAAAAATTCCAGTCAGTCATTATTGACCGAGAGAGGCTGCATGATGTCTGGCTGTCTATTAAACCTTATCGATCTGTGTGTCAATGAAAAGTAGACGTGTGCTGAAGAAATCAGTAGAGTGCTCAACATTGAAATAACAACACCTCACAACCTCAGCATTGGATCAAGACTGGGGAAAATATACTGAACAAAAATAAAAACTCAACATGTAACATTTTCAAAGACTTTGCTGAGTTATAGTTCATATAAGGAAATCAGTCAATTTAAATTAATTCATTAGGCCCTAATCTATGGCCCTAATCTGGGAAGCCAGGCCCAGCCAATCAGAATGAGTTTTTCCACACAAAAGGGCTTTATTACAGACGGAAATACAACCTCCGAACCTCCCTGCTCCTTCCTCTGACAATCCCGCAGGTGAATAAGCCGGATGTGGAGGTCCTGGGACGGAGTGGTCTGCTGTTGAATGTACTGGCAAACTCGCTAAAACGACATTGGAGGTGGCTTATGGTGGAGAAATTAACATTCTGTCAACAGCTCTAGTGGACATTCCTGCAGTCAGCATGCCAATTGCATGCTCCCTCTAAACTTGAGCCATCTGTGGCATTGTGTTGTGTGACAAAACTGCACATTTTAATGTTGCCTTTTATTGTCCCCAGCACAAGGTGCACCTTGACCTTGGTCTATAGCAAGTGGCAACGGTGAGAGACTTGTTTCTGGAAAGGTGGATTTTTAAAAGTAGAAGCTCGAAATGTTTGGGTACAGACCTGGATAGTAAGACAGAAAGCTGCAGGCTATCTCTGCAGTAGATTGCAACTCTGCCCCTTTGGCAGTTCTTTCTTGGCGGAAAATGATATAGTTAGGGATGGAAATTTCAGGGTTTTAGGTGGTCTTCCTAAGGAAGAATTCAGACACGGCTAAGACATCCGGGTTGGCAGAGTGTGCTAAAGCAGTGAAACTTAGGGAGGAGGTTTCTTATGTTAACATACATGAAACCAAGGCTTTTACGGTTACAGATGTCAACAAATGAGAGCACCTGGGGAATAGGAGTGGAGCTAAGGCACTGCAGGTCCTGGATTAACCTCTACATCACCAGAACAGAAGAGAAGTAGGAAAAGGGTACGGCTAAAGACTATAAGAACTGGTCGTCTAGTACGTTCAGAACAGAGAGTAAAAGGAGCAGGTTTCTGGGCGCGATAGAATAGATTCAAGGCATAATGTACAGACAAAGGTATGGTAAGATGTGAGTACATTGGAGGTAAACCTAGGCATTGAGTGATGACGAGAGAGATATTGTCTCTAGAAACATTTAAACCAGGTGATGTCATTGCATATGTGGGAGGTGGAACTAAATGGTTGGCTAAGGCATATTGAGCAGGGCTAGAGGCTCTACAGTGAAATAAAACATTCACTAACCAGAACAGTAATGGATAAGGCATATTGACATTAGGGAGAGGTTGGCCTGGCATGCTTGGGAATGGTTGGGCTGGCTGGAGACCCGGCGATTCAGACAGCTAGCAGGCCGAGGGACGTCGTGACGGAGGAAAGTCTGTTTTAGCCTCCTCCTGCGGTTCTGTCGATAGACCAGTCGTGATGGTTTAATAGGACTCCGTGTAGCAGAGGGATCCAGTCCAATTGGCAAATGGATCTATTCAGCTAACAGTCCAGTATTCTCTAGACAGCTAGCGGGCCGCGGATAGTAGGCTAGCAGATGGTCATTCAGGGGATGTCGCAACGAAGGGGCCTGTTGGAAAAAAAGACCCTAGGGCAAATTACGTCGGTAGTCCAGTCGTGATGGATAAGCAGGGCTTCGTGTGGTAAAAGGGGCCCAGGCTGATTGACAAAATAGGAATAGTGTCACGAGAAATAAAGCTGTAATGTAACATGTGGAAAAAGTTATGGGTCTGAATACTTCCCGAAGGCACTACAGTCAGCATGCCAATTGCATGCTCCCTCTAAACTTGAGACATCTGTGGTATTGTGTTATGTGACAAAACTGCCCATTTTAATTTGGCCTTTTATTGTACCCAGCACAAGGTGCACCTGTGTAATGCTGTTTAATTAGCTTGCCACACCTGTCAGGTGGATGGATTATACTTTTGACCAGAGCCCCATGGGCAATATATAGTGAATAGGAAAAGTAGTGCATTATATAGCGAGTAGGGTGCCATTTCAGATGCAGACTGTGAGATGTTACCTGATCTGCGGACATTGCTCTTTACCAGGAAGACACCCACAGACCAATCCACCACATGTTAATTACCTCTAACACTTCCTCCATCCTCCACACCAACAACAATGCAAGGCTCTGAGTGAGTGACCTCAAAAACCACCTTGATAAACACACCTACTCACACACACACACACACACACACACACACACACACACACACACACACACACACACACACACACACACACACACACACACACACACACACACACACACACACACACACACACACACACCTGTGTAATTCTGGTTCTCTCCCTAGTCTCCTGCAAAGCGGGACCAATTAAAAAACGTCAGAAATGACTCTTTTTCATATCATCACAGCTGATACCAGAAGATATAAGCATGGCATGCATATTTATGAATACACAGTGCCTTTAGAAAGTATTCATTACCCTTGACTTTTTTCACATTTTGTTGAGTTACAGCATGACTACAAATTTGATTAAATTGAGACGTTTTGTCACTGGCATACACACAATATCCCATAGTGTCAATGTGGAATTATATTTTTTCAAAATGTATACAAATTAATTAAAAATGAAAAGCTGAAATGTCTTCCGTCCATAAGTATTCAACCCCTTTGTTATTGCAAGCCTAAATAAGCTCAGGAATCAAAATGTGCTTACCAAGTCACATAGTAAATTGAATGGACTTACTCTGTGTGCAATAATAGTGTTTATCATGATTTTTGAATGACTACCTCATCTCTGTACCCTACACATACAATTATCTGTAAGGTCCCTCAGTCGAGCAGTGAATTTCAAACACAGATTCAACCACAAATACCAGGGAGATTTTCCATGTCTCTCAAAGAAGGGCACCTGTTGGTAGATCAGTAAAAAAAAAGCAGAGCATGGTGAAGTTATTCATTTCACTTTGGATGGTGTATCATAACACCCAGCCACTACAAAGATACAGGTGTCCTTCCTATCGCAGTTGCCAGGGAGGAAGGAAACCACTCAGGGATTTCACAGTGAAAACTGTGGATGGATCAACAACATTGTAGTTACTCCACAATACTAACCTAATTGACATAGTGAAAAGAAGAAAGCCTGTACAACATAAACACATTCAAAAACATGCATCCTGTTTGCAACAAGGCACTAAAGTAATACTGCAAAAAATATGGCAAAGCAAATCACTTTTTGTCCTGAATACAAAGTGTTATGTTTGGGGCAAATCCAATCCAATCCTGAGTACCACTCTTCATATCTTCAAGCATAGTGGTGGCTTCATAATGTTATGGGTAGCTTGAAGGATTTTGAAAGGAATAATGCGCAAATATTGTATAATCTAGGTGTGCAAAGCTCGTAGAGATTTACCCAGAAAGACACAGCTGTAATCTCTACCAAAGGTGATTCTAACATGTACTGACTCAGGGGTGTGAATACTTGTTTAAATTAGATATTTATGTATTTCATTTTCAATAAATTAGCAAAAATGTCAAAGAGAATGTGTGTAGATGGGTGAAAAATATATATTTAATCAATTTGAATTCAGGCTGTAACCCAACAAAATGTGGAATAACTCAAGGGGTATGAATACTTTCTGAAGGCACTGTAATTACATGTACAATGCAGTGTGGAACACCCACAAGTTCTGAACAAATATATGACAATTCATTCCATGTCGCCTTGTGAGAAAGGGAAAGAAAATAAAACAACTTCTCTGGGAGACTGGAGAGATAAAAGTGTGTGTGAGTGTGTGTGTTTGTGTGTGTGCACATGGATATCGATTGGCTGGCATTATTACGGGGTGGCAGGAAGCCTACTGGTTAGAGCATTGAGCCTGTAAGGTTGCTAGATTGAATCCCTGAGCTGACGAGGTAAAAATCAGTTGTTCTGCCCCTGAACAAGGCAGTTAACCCACTGTTCCCTGGTAGGCCATCATTGTAAATAAGAATTTGTTCTTAACTGACTTGCCTCGTTAAAGATCTGCCCCTTTTTTCATTTTTTGCCTAAAATTTCTAATCTAACTGCCTGTAAAATCTAGCTGCCTGTAACTCAGGCCCTGAAGCAAGGATATGCATATTCATGGTACCATTTGAAAGGAAACACTTTGAAGTTTGTAGAAATGTGAAAGGAATGTAGGAGAATATAACACCGAAGAACTGTAAAATGTTATATTTCACAGAGTCGTGGCTGAACAAGGACATGGACAACATACATCAAGCTGTTTTGTCTATTTTACCTCCACAAACCGATGCTGGCACTAAGACCGCACTCAACTGTATATGGCCATAAGCAAACAAGAAAAGGCTCATCCAGAGGCAGCGCTCCTAGTGGCTGGTGATTGTAATGCAGGAAAACTGAAATCTGTTTCTACTTTATGTCTACCAGCATATCACGTGTGGAACTAGAGGCGAAAACAACTCTACATCACTTTTACTCCACACACAGAAAAACACATATAAACCTCTCCCTCCATTTGTCAAATCTGACCATAACTCTGTCCTCCTGATTCCTGCTTAGAAGCAAAAACTCAAACAGGAAGTACCAGTGGTGCGCTCAAAATGGACATGGTCTGATGAAGCGGATGCTAAACTACAGGACTGTTTCGCTAGCGCAGACTGGAATATGTTCTGGGATTCATTAATAAGTGCATTGATGACATCTTCCCCACAGTGACCGTATGTACATATTCCAACCAGAAGCCATGGATTACAGGCAACATCCGCACTGAGCTACAGGCTAGAGCTGCCACTTTCAAGGAGCAGGACGCCCTGTGAAGAACCATCAAACAGGCAAAGCGTCAATACAGGACTAACATTGAATCTTACTACACCGGCTCTGACACTCGTCGGATGTGGCAGGGCTTGCAAACTATCATGGATTACAAAGGGAAACCCAGCCACGAGCTGCCCAGTGACGAGAGGCTACATTGACCTTTTTTGCACACACTTTTTTCTCTAATCACATACCCTGCTGCTACTGTTTATTATCTGTCACTTAATTCCTAGTTATCTGTACATATCTACCTCAAATACCTCATACCCTTGCACATCAACTCAGTTGTGGTATCCCGTGTATAGAGCCAAATTAGTGTTACTCATTGTGTATTTATTATTACTTGTATTATTATGTGTTTAACTTTTCTATTATTTCTCTATCTTCTTTCTCTCTGCATTGTTGGGAAGGTCCCCAATAAGTAAGCATTTCACTGTTAGTCTACAGCTGTTGTTTATGAAGCATCAGACAAACAACGTTTAATTTTATTTTGATTTGATTTGAATCTGATGTCATCCGACCTTCCCATCCTCTCACATTCTCTCACTTCTAAACACCATTCTGCTGCACTAATTAATGTGCCGCACCGTGGCTGGCAAAGACATCCTGTTTAAAAATAACAGATTCAGGGAGGAGAAGGTGTGAGGAGGGAGGGAGGCACAAGACGAACAATACCTTTTTTGAAGTTCAAACTAAAGGAGAAATATGTTTTACCCTGTCTTGCAATCTCTGTGTGAAGCTCAGTTGAGCTCAAAACACAAACAGTGATCTGTCCACCTTCCTATCCACTCAGTATGACACTAAACCTACACTCCTATATCTTCCTCATAATCTTCATTATCCACTCTGAAATAACAACACCCCACCACCTAAAAATCACAGTGGACCTACTCCCTCAAACACCACATATTATTGCCTCCAGTGATGAGTTATAAAACAGAAGATGTGTGTCCTGTTTAATAGCTGTACATACTGCCATTTGTTTTGTGTTCCTCTAATTAAAAGCCACCATCTGGAACAAGGCTTAAAGGTCCAATGCAGTTTTTTTTTAAAATCTCAATATCAAATAATTTCTGGATAACAATTAAAGGAAAGATTCACCCATTTTGAATGCTATATTATTTGTGTGCGTCTCTGAGCGATGTTCTAGTGAATCAAATAAAATCAAACTTTATTTGTCACATGCGCCGAATACAACAAGTGTAGACCTTACCACGAAATGCTTACTTACAAGCCCTTAACCAATTTACCACCTGGTGATGTCACCAGACAGGCCAAAACTCCATCACACCACAACAGGAAGAAATAACAGCATGACTTTCAAGGACAAAAGAGAGAAAGTTAAGATTAAAACGTAGATTTGTTGTGACACATATATACAGTAAGAGCGCACCAATCAAGTGATATGATATTATGAAGAAATCACCATAGAGAAACCATATGAAATTATTATCTGTTCTATGTTCAAATAATTATATTCTGTATGGACGATAGATGTGTGCTTGCTATACCTGGGAGACAAGGCGGCAGTTTTAATGTTCTCGAAGAAAACTGTAGCCTGCTAAGCACAGTCTGTGCCTTCCGTTGCTTTGAAATTACTACTTTGCACTTGGATCGTGTTCCTTATCTGTCAGATTATCCCTATATGTGGATTACAAAACAGTTCGCAAAGAAAGTTTCATGAGTGTGGATGCACCTTCAAAAAAGTGTCTGTGTTGGGTTTATTGAAATACATATTACTGAACTGATAAATCACCAACTACGTTCCCATAGTTTTTTCTTGCTATAAATCCTGTTTAATTTTGGGAGATATGTGATTATGTGATAGAGTGTTCAGAGTCTCTCAATATAATTTGCAGCAATTATTTATTAATATCCAGCACCTGCTTTAAGACATTTACGTAAATATGTAAAGGTTTATTTAAGTTGACAAATACAAATATTTTCCAGACTATTCACATGGAGTATGGTGTTTAATTGTGAGGAGTGCACACAAAACCTTCTGTCTGAATACAAATACATGACCACAGCATGCTCAAACTAGTATACTGTCACGTTCTGACCTTAGTTCTTTTGTTATGTCTTTGTTTTAGTATGGTCAGGGCGTGAGTTGTCTATGTTCCTTTTTCTATGTTTTGGGATTTCTGTCTTTGGCCTGGTATGGTCAATCGTTGATTGAGAACCATACTTAGGTAGCCTGGTTTCACACGCTACCTTTTTGAGTTGTGGGTGATTATTTTCCGTGTCAGTGTTTTGTTCCACTCGGAACTCTTTCGGTTTTGTTTTTTCACGATGTCGTTTATTGTTTTGTTCATTGTTAATTATTCTTATTAAAAACCAAGATGAACACTTACCACTCTGCGTATTGATCCGATCCTTGCTACTCCTCCTCAGAAGAGGAAGAGGAAAGCCGTTACATATACAAACAGACCAACTCAGTCGACGTCTGTCAGGTACTGTGGAAAGACAGGTACGGGCAGTAAGAGTGTGCTGTAGAAATAGCCCCAACTCTGACCACTAAGAGCACCACTGTAACGACCGTTGGTGGAAGAAGGTGAGGACCAAGATGCAGCGTCGTAAGTGTTCATCATTATTTTAATAAACTGAACACTAAATATAACAAGGAACAAAAGAAACAACTGAAACAGCTCCGTCAGGTGCAAAACACACTGAACAGAAAATAACTACCCGCAACCCATAGTGGGAAACAGGCTGCCTAAGTATGGTTCTCAATCAGAGACAACGATTGACAGCTGCCTCTGATTGGGAACCATACCAGGCCAAAACCAGAAATACAAAACGTAGAACAAAAACATAGAAAAAAGAACAGAACGCACACCCTAGTCACACAATGGCCTAAACAAAATAGAGAATAAAAGCCTCTCTATGGCCAAGGTGTGACAACCACACATATAGATTCAATTTCTAGTTGTGGTGGGTTTACAGTAGCAACATAATTCATATAAAGCGCATCATGTTAATAATGTTATAAAATGTATAGGCTATGCCATTATCATTTGCACCCATGAATAAGTAAATTCCAAACAGATTAAATGTTTCTACTTGTGGTGGTTGGTTAGTAACAGCACAATTCATAAAACCTAAATTTGGCACTTGAACTAAGTGTCATTTAGGCCATAGTTACACCTTGCATTAACATGTGGTTGTTGTCATCCAATCAAGATGATCCGGACACTACCTGATCGAGATTTGTTGCTTGTAGCTGGCGTAGGTGTCACGCCCTACCCATAGTAAGCTGTTTTTTCTCTGTGTTGGTTGGGGCGTGATAATACTTGGGTGGGTCATCTAATCGTTTTTTTGTATTTCTATGGTGGCCTGATATGGTTCCCAATCAGAGGCTGCAGTTTAAAGTTGTCTCTGATTGGGGATCATATTTAGGTGGCCATTTCCTCATTTGTGTTTGTGGGATCTTGACTATGTGTAGTTGCCTGTCAGCATTATTTTGTATAGCGTCATGTTTCGTCTGTTCATTTTGTTGGTGTTCGGTGTTCATTCATTAAAAGAGAATGTAAGCATACCATGCTGCGCCTTGGTCTCATTCCAACGACGGATGTGACAGAAGATCCCACCAACAAAGGACCAAGCAGCGTGCCCAGGAGAAGGAAGTATCCTGGACTTGGGAAGATATCCTGGATGGGAAGGGATCCTGGACTTGGGAGGAAATCCTGGCAGGACAGGATCGACTTCCTTGGCGGGAGTCGCCTAGGAGCATGAGAGGACAGCAACAACGTTGAGGAGGAAGGCCACAGAAACCCCAATATTTTGGGGGGAGGAGGCACATGGAGCAGTCGGCGGAGCCGAGGAATGAACCAGAGCCAGTCAGAGAGTCGAGTGAGGAGCTCGACGCAAGATTCCGGAGAGAGATGCTGGCGTTGAGAGCTCTGTAGAGCGGGCGTGCTGAGGTGAGTGCCATCAGCCCGGTGCCACCTGTACCGGTCCCACGCATCAGGTCTCCAGTGCGCCTTCACAGCCCAATGCGTCCTGTGCTAGCTTCCTGCACTTGCCCTGCTGGAGTGAGCATCCAGTCAGGAAGGGTTGTGCCAGCTCTGCGCTCTAGACCTCCAGTGCGCCTCCACAGTCCAGTACGTCCTGTGCCTCCTCTCCGCACTCGCCCTGAGGTGCATGTCATCAGCCCGGTGCCACCTGTACCGGTCCCACACATCAGGTCTCCAGTGGGCATCCACAGTCCAGTACGTCCTGTGCCTCTTCCCCGCACTCGCCCTGAGGTGCGTGTCATCAGCCCGGTGCCACCTGTACCGGTCCCACGCATCAGGCATCCAGTGAGCCTCCACAGTCCAGAGCTTCCGGCGACATTTCCCAGTCTGGAACCTCCAACGACGTTTCACAGTCCGAAACCTCCAACTACGGTCTACAGTCCGGAACCTCCTGAGACGGTCTACAGTCCGGAATCTCCTGAGACGGTCCCCAGTCCGGAGCCCCCAGCGACGGTCCGCAGATGATTTACAGTCCGGAGCCTCCAGCGACGGTCCCCACTCCGGACCCCCCAGCGATGGTCCCCAGTCCGGACCCCCCAGCGACGGTCCGCAGACGATTTACAGTCCGGAGCCTCCAGCGACGGTCCCCAGTCCGGAGCCCCCAGCGACTGTCCACAGTCAAGGGTCTTCAGCGACGAGCGGCAGTCCAGAGCCTCCAGCAGGGGTTCCCAGTTCAGAGCCTCCGGCGATGATCCATGGTCCGGTGCCTCCATCAACGAAGCCTCCAGCGAAGATCTGCAGTAAAGAGCCTTCAGCAGGGGTTCTCAGTCCGGAGCCTCTTGTGACGATCCTCTTGTGACGCACCAGAGCCGCCATGGATGAAGACGTATCTGCGAGCAGAGTGGGTACTTCGTCCCGCACCGGAGCCGCTCCCGACACCCTGCGTCATCCATCATAGATTCCCACCCGGACCCTCCCCTATTGAGACAGGTTTTGCGGTCGGAGTCCACACCTTTGGGGGTCACGCCCTGACCATAGTAAGCTGTCTTTTCTCTGTGTTGGTTGGGGCATGATAGTGACTTGGGTGGGTGGGTCATCTAGATGTTTTTGTATTTCTATGGTGACCTGATATGGTTCCCAATCAGAGGCAGCTGTTTATCGTTGTATCTGATTGGGAATCATATTTAGGTAGCCATTTCCTCATTTGTGTTTGTGGGATCTTGACTATGTTTAGTTGCCTGTCAGCATTATTTTTGTACAGCTTCACGTTTCGTTTGTTCATTTTGTTGTTGTTTTCGGTGTTCATTCATTAAAAGAGAATGTACGCATACCACGCTGCGCCTTGGTCTCATTCCGACAACGGACGTGACAATAGGTGCGTCTGTTACGGCCAATACAGCATGGCTTGGAAGCATTAGCATCCAGGATCCCCCAAAAAGTTTTAGAAATGGTAATAGAATGTGTCTTTTATCTGCACACTGTGTTCGCATTGCGACCAGATTCCATGGTCCCTCCATATATGCAAATTAATCCAACCTGACTTGGACCTACCCCTATGACACAAGCTATATAAATTGACAGAAAATGATACAGTTTTATAGTCAATAGTTGTACACTCTCATAATTACAGCCTACGTTTGTTATCCAAAGTTTTAAGACTTGGTGTAATAGTGTCCCGATAATCTCAACCTGTTCACAGCCGTACATATAAATATTCTGTGAAACTTTCCTATCACTCAAAAAGTCAACACACAAACGAGCTGAGTATCTGGATGTGTACAATTACAATTAATGCACAGCATAAATAAAAATTACACTTAGGCACCAATGCACACAGCAGAAACAGAAACCGGATAAGTTAGAGTATCTTCTCCGAATGGTTCAACGCATTTATCCAAAAAGGTGTCTGTACAGGGTTGATCTTTACACATGGACGTTAACATACGTTGACTTTATATTATTGTCATCTTGTATTGAAAGTAACTTTTGTCATTGCTATTTTGTGAAGTTGTCTCCACCTCTATTTTAACGCAACGCTAACTTCCACAACAATGCTGTTTGAGAAAGACCTGCCTTCTCCAGTGGCAGATAATCATATGTACTGAACATGTTGGGAAAAGGTCAGCTCTTTGTTTTACTACGAATGATTTGCAATCGTGGAAGTGGCCTCGCTCATGCTTTAAAGCTATGCATCAGTTCGGACATCTTCTGCACTTCATTGATATGCGATTTATCTGGAAAATGCTAAAAGATTCACAGAATATAATATAATAGAATATCATACACTCTAAAAATGATTGCATTAGATTCCAGAGGTCAGATTATTATTCAGTAGGCCTATAGGCCTAAACAGTTTTACCAAAGCAGCAAAAGAGTAACATGCTGGGAGAAGGACCGTTTTTGGTTTCCTCCAAATCATTGATCAGTGATAAGTCAGTAACGGAGGCTCTTTCACTCATCGAGGGTTGATCAACTGACATACTAGCAGTACAGAATTTAAACTAAACTACAAATGTATTGGAGATGCAAAGCGGACTATGCTGGAATCACAGCAGGAGTTAGCAGTGCATCACAAGTGTAGGGCAAGGTATAATGTAGGCCTAATTTCCCCATGTACCTTTAGATCTAGCCAGAGTAGACTTTTATAACATTTCCATAGACAAGCCACTGTATTATAATACCACTGTAGCCTATTCATTTCATATCTGATATAGCAACTGACTTAAGATTATTCTTCACATTCCCCCAAAAATTGAAAAATTATTCAGCAGATCAATATCACCATTATCCAGCGCTGTCCAGAATGAACGGTGAGATGGTCACATAATACCACGTCCAGCTCTGAATAAAATTGACATTGGGTTCTCCAGTTCACACTCCTGCTATTGGAGACCATCCTACCGATTCTCGACTTTGGCGATGTCATTTACAAAATAGCCTCCAACACTCTACTCAACAAATTGGATGCAGTCGATCACAGTGCCATCCGTTTTGTCACCAAAGCCCCATATACTACCCACCACTGCGACCTGTACGCTCTTGTTGGCTGGCCCTCGCTTCATACTCACCTCAAAACCCACTGGCTCCAGGTCATCTACAAGTCTCTGCTGGGTAAAGCCCCGCCTTACATCAGCACACTGGTCACCATAGCAGCACCCATCCGTAGTACGCACTCCAGCAGGTATATCTCACTGGTCACCCCCCGCCTTTCCTTCCAGTTTTCTGCTGCCAATGACTGGAACAAACTGCAAAAATCACTCCCTCACTAGCTCAGCACCAGCTGTCAGAGCAGCTCACAAATCACTGCACCTGTACATAGCCCATCTGTAAATAGCCCATCCAACTACCTCATCCCCATACTGTATTTATTTATTTATCTTGCTCCTTTGCACCCCAGTATCTCTACTTGCACATTCATCTTCTGCACATCTACCATTCCAGTGTTTAATTGCTATATTGTAATTAGTTCGCCACCATGGTCTATTTATTGCCTTACCTCCCGTATCCTACCTCATTTGCACACACTGTATGTAGACTTTTTTTCTTCTGTATGTTTGTTCATTCCATGTGTAACTCTGTGTTGTTGTATGTGTCGAACTGCTTTGCTTTATCTTGGCCAGGTCGCAGTTGTAAATGAGAACTTGTTCTCAACTAGCCTACCTGGTTAAATAAAGGTTAAATAAAAATAAAATCAAAACAGTCCTTGGCCTTTCTGTACGATGTTTTGAAATATTAGATTTTGCGCGTGAGAACAGTAGAACCCTTTTTTCTCTCATACTTCTATAAATACTTCTATATATCTCATTTCGATTTAACTGTGGCATCCGACCACAATGTCAGTAGACACTTGGATTCCAACACCATGATCGTAATTCTGGAACAATTGTAGAGGTATCATAACCCACAATTACTAGCTCAACTGTCCGGTGTGATTTCTTTTTAGAGGACGGGAGAACCGTCACAGAAAGATTGATAAGCTTTTGCTGTCAGGATTTGTTTACACTTCAAGGATATTCGTAAAAGATGCTTCTTTGACTACACTTCCAGTCGAAGGGGTTTTTCTGTATTTTCACTATTTTCTACATTGTAGAATAATAGTGAAGACATCAAACTATGAAATAACACATGGAATCATGTAGTAACAAAAAAAGTGTTAAACAAATCAAAATATATTTTAGATTTGAGATTCTTCAAATAAGCCACCCTTTGCCTTGATGACAGCATTGCAAACTCTTGGCATTCTCTCAACCAGCTTCACCTGGTTGAGTACTCACATATGCTGAGCACTTGTTGGCTCCTTTTCCTTCACTCTGCGGTCCGACTCATCCCAAACCATATCAATTTGGTTGAGGTCAGGGGATTGTGGAGGCCAGGTCATCTGATACAGCACTCCATCACTCTCCTTCTTGGTCGAATAGCCCTTACACAGCCTGTAGAAGTGTTGGAAAATTGTCCTGTTTTTTAATTGATCTGTTATTTTACCAGGTAAGTTGACTGAGAACACGTTCTCATTTACAGCAACAACCTGGGGAATAGTTACAGGGGAGAGGAGGGGGGTGAATGAGCCAATCGTATAATGGGGATTATTAGGTGATCGTGATGGTTTGAGGGCCAGATTGGGAATTTAGCCAGGACACCAGGGTTAACACCCCTACTCTTACAACAAGTGCCATGGGATCTTTAATGACCTCAGAGTCAGGACACCCATTTAACGTCCCATACGAAAGACGGCACCCTACACAGGGCAGTGTCCCCAATCACTGCCCTGGGGAATTGGGATATTTTTAGACCAGAGGAAAGAGTGCCTCCTACTGGCCCTCCAACACCACGTCCAGTAGTATCTAGTCTCCCATCCAGGGACTGACCAGGACCAACGCTGCTTAGCTTCAGAAGCAAGCCAGCAGTGGTATACAGGGTGGTATGCTGCTGGCATACACAAATGATAGTCCCACCATGCCCAAACCAGATAGGATGGCGTATTGCTGCAGAATGCAGTGGTAGCCATGCTGGTTAAGTGTGCCTTGAATTATAAATAAATCACAAGTGTCATCAGCAAAGCACATCCACACCTCCTCCTCCATGCTTCCCGGTGGGAAATACAATTGCAATGCAGAGATCATCCATTCACCCACACCGCAACACACAAAGACACGGTGGTTGGAACCAAAAATCCAGGTCTAATGTCCATTGCTCATGTTTCTTGCCCCAAGAACGTCTCTTCTTCTTATTAGTGTCCTTTAGTAGTACCAAACTACTAAAAGTGGCAGTAATAAAACCTCTCTTGAAAAAGCCAAACCTTGACCCAGAAAATATTTTAAAAACTATCGGCCTATATCGAATCTTCCATTCCTCTCAAAAAATGTCGGAAAAGCTGTTGCGCAGCAACTCACTGCCTTCCTGGAGTTAAACAATGAATACGAAATGCTTCAGTCTGGTTTTAGACCCCATCATAGCACTGAGACTGCACTTGTGAAGGTGGTAAATTACCTTTTAATGGCATCAGACCGAGGCTCTGCATCTGTCATTGTGCTCCTAGACACCATCGATCACCACATTCTTTTGGAGAGATTGGAAACCCAAATTGGTCTACACGGACAAGTTCTGGCCTGGTTTAGATCTTATCCGTAGGAAAGATATCAGTTTGTCTCTGTGAATGGTTTGTCCTCTGACAAATCAACTGTAAATTTCGGTGTTCCTCAAGGTTCCGTTTTAGGACCACTATTGTTTTCACTATATATTTTACCTCTTGGGGATGTCATTCGAAAACATATTGTTCACTTTCACTGCTATGCGGATGACACACAGCTGTACATTTCAATGAATAATGATGAAGCCCCAAAATTGCCCTCGCTAGA
This sequence comes from Oncorhynchus masou masou, assembly GCF_036934945.1. Lineage (NCBI taxonomy): Eukaryota > Metazoa > Chordata > Actinopteri > Salmoniformes > Salmonidae > Oncorhynchus > Oncorhynchus masou. The sequence goes on along the minus strand of NC_088217.1, from coordinate 23,634,530 downwards.
AGCCTGTGTTTCAGACATAAGGAAGTGGATGGCTGCAAACTTTCTACTTTTAAACTCGGACAAAACAGAGATGCTTGTTCTAGGTCCCAAGAAACAAAGAGATCTTTTGTTGAATCTGACAATTAATCTTAATGGTTGTACAGTCGTCTCAAATAATACTGTGAAGGACCTCGGCGTTACTCTGGACCCTGATCTCTCTTTTGACAAACATATCAAGACTGTTTCAAGGACAGCTTTTTTCCATCTACGTAACATTGCAAAAATCAGAAACTTTCTGTCTAAAAATGATGCAGAAAAATTAATCCATGCTTTTGTTACTTCTAGGTTAGACTACTGTAATGCTCTACTTTCCGGCTACCCGGATATAGCACTAAATTGCTAAATACGGCTGCTATAATCCTGACTAAAACCAAAACATTTGATCATATTTTCTAGTGCTAGCCTCCCTACACTGGCGTCCTGTTAAGGCAAGGGCTGATTTCAAGGTTTTACTGCTAACCTACAAAGCATTACATGAGTTTGCTCCTACCTATCTCTCTGATTTGGTCCTGCCGTACATACCTACACGTACGCAACGGTCACAAGATGCAGGCCTCCTAATTGTCCCGAGAATTTCTAAGCAAACAGCTGGAGGCAGGGCCTTCTATAGAGTTCCATTTTTATGGAATGGTCTGCCTACCCATGTGAGATACGCAGACTCGGTTTCAACCTTATCCCCTCTTATCCGGTGTCCTGTGTGAATTTAAGTATGCTCTCTTTAATTCTCTCTTTCTCTCTTTCTTTCTCTCTCTCGGAGGACATGAGCCCTAGGATCATGCCCCAGGACTACCTGGCATGATGACTCCTTACTGTCCCCAGTCCACCTGGCCGTGCTGCTGCTCCAGTTTCAACTGTTTTGCCTGCGGCTATGGAATCCTGACCTGTGCACCGGACGTGCTCCCTGTCCTGACCTACTGTTTTCAACTCTCTAGAGACACCAGGAGTGGTAGAGAAACTCTGAATGATCGGCTATGAATTGCCGGCTATGAATTGCTGACTTGCTGCACCCTCGACAACTACTGTGATTATTATTATTTGACCATGCTGGTCATTTATGAACATTTGAACATCTTGGCCATGTTCTGTTATCTCCACCCGGCACAGCCAGAAGAGGACTGGCCACTCCTCATAGCCTGGTTCCTCTCTAGGTTTCTTCCTACGTTTTGGCTTTTCTAGGGAGTTTTTCCAAGCCACCGTGCTTCTACACCTGCATTGCTTGCTGTTTTGGGTTTTAGGCTGGGTTTTTGTACAGCACTTTGAGATATCAGCTGATGTACAAAGGCCTATATAAATACATTTTATTTTATTTGAGTAGTGGTTTCTTTGCAGCAATTCGACCATGAAGTTTTGATTCAAGCAGTCTTCTCTGAACTGTTGATGAGCTGTAATTTCTGAGATTGGTAACTCTATTGAACTTATCCTCTGCAACAGAGAACTCTGGATCTTCCATTCCCATTGGCGGACCTCATGAGAGCCAGTTTCATCATAGTGGTTGATGGTTTTTGTGACTGCGCTTGAAGAATCCAGAAAGTTCTTGAAACTTTCCGGATTGACTGACCTTCATGCCTTCAAGTAATGATGGACTGTTGTTTCTCTTTGCTTATTTGAGCTGTTCTTGCCATAATATGGACTTGGTCTTTTACCAAATAGGGTTATCTTCTGTATATCCCCCCACCTTGTCACAACACAACTGATTGACACAAACGCATTAAGAAGTAAAGAAATTCCACAAATGAACTTTTAACAAGGCACACATACTAATTTAAATGCATTCCAGGTGACTACCTGTAACGGTTTGCTTCATGTGAAAGAGAGTCGGACCAAAATGCGGCGTGACTATTTAGATTCATGTTTTAATAAAACAAGGGACACGAATCAATACAAAAAAACAACAACCGTAACACCAAAACAGCCTAAACTGGTGCAAACTAACACAAGAACAGGAACAAGGACAATCACCCACGACACACTCAAAGAATATGGCTGCCTAAATATGGTTCCCAATCAGAGACAACAATAAATACCTGCCTCTGATTGAGAACCACTTCAGACAGCCATAGACATAAGCTAGAAAACCCCACTAAGCCACAATCCGAATACCTATGAAAAACCCCAAGACAAAACACACCACATACCAAAACCCATGACACACCCTGGCCTGACCAAATAAATAAAGAAAACACAAAATACTAAGACCAGGGCGTGACACTACCTCATGAAGCTGGTGAAGAGAATGCCAAGAGTGTGCAAAGATGTCCTCAAGGCAAAGAGTGGCTATTTGAGGAATCTCAAATATAAAATATATTTTGATTTGTGTAACACTTTTTTGGTTACGACATGATTCCATATGTGTTATTTCATAGTTTGATGTCTTCACAGTAAAGAAGAATCCATGAATGAGTAAGTGTTCTAAAACTTTTGACCGGTATTGTACCTCTGGAGGTGGTCAGGAAGATCTAATCACAAGCAGTTCACAATGAATATTTTGCTTCTCTACACCTGTCGACAAATGTGGGCACAATCAGAATGTGGAAAAGATCTGGACAACTGACGCATGTTAGAACCAGGTATAAACGGGGCTCCTGTCATCAGTGATGCTTCACCCCAAGTCTCATCCAGATGGCCATACAACCTTTTCACATCAGTGTGAGAAAAACCATCTAATCTATTCGGAATGATGCTATGCCATGTGCTCTCTGTCTGAGTGTCCTGTTATAGCCTATGGATACATCCCAAATGGAACCCTTTTCCCTATATAGTGCACTACTTTTAATAGGGCTATGGTCAAAATTAGCGCACTATAAAGGGAATAGGGAGTTCCATTTGAGATGCAAAATGGTTCCATTTGGGATGCAAAATGCTTTTAATCTGGGCAGTGAATGACTGGGTAATAGCACAAACAGAAGGCCAGCATATCACACAACCCCCTCTCAGGCAGCAGTTGGCACCAGTGACAGGCATCCAGGCTGAGGCAGCATCGCTGCATCGTCCCCCCATCCCTAGTCAGGTGGACAGGTCTGTGCCAAGATTCTGTGTTTCTATGTGGCCCTGTTGCACCCCACAGATGGGAAAAGCAAAGCTATTCCTCTGAAGGATGCAGGCAGAATCACAGAATGGAATAACATTCTAAATTAGTGTTATATTGTAACTCTATGGGCAGAGCTCTCCAGGGGTGTCATTTCAAATAAAATAAAATTAAAACCAAATCAAATTTTATCTGTCACATACGCCGAATACAACAGGTGTAGACCTTACAGTGAAATGCTTACTTACTTAACCAACAATGCAGTTTTAAGAAAATACCTACAAAAGATAAGAATAACAAATGATTAAAGAGCAGCAGCAAATAACAATAGCAGGGCTACATACAGGGGGTACCGGTACAGAGTCAATGTGTGGGGGCACCAGTGTCGAGGTAATTGAGGTAATATAGTTATTAAAGTGACTATGCATATATAATAACAGAGTAGCAGCGTTCCGGTGGGGAGGGGGTAGCCATTTGATTAGCACTTCAGGAGTCTTATGGCTTGAGTGTAGAAGCTATTTAGGAGCCTCTTGGACCTAGACTTGGCGCTCTGGTACCGCGGTAGCAGAGAGAACAGTCTATCACTAGGGTGGTTGGAGTCATGGATAGAGGTCATGGATGGCAGGAAGCTTGGCCCCAGTGATGTACTGGGCAGTATGCACTACCCTTTGTAGTGCCTTGCAGTCAGAGGCCGAGCAGTTGCCATACCACGCAGGGATGCAACCAGTCAGGATGCTCTCGATGGTGCAGTTGTAAACCTTTTGAGGATCTGAGGACCCAGGCCAAATCTTTTAGGTTTTGTCGTGCCCACTTTTGTCGTGCCCACTTCACAACTGTCTTGGTGGGCTTGGATCATGTTAGTTTGTTGGTGATGTGGACGCCAAGGAACTTGAAGCTCTCAACCTGCTTCACTATAGCCCCATCGATGAGAATGGGGGCGTGCTCGGTTCTCCTTTTCCTGTAGTCCACAATCATCTCTTTTGTCTTGATCAGGTTGAGGGAGAGGTTGTTCTCCTTGACCCACACGGTCTCATCGTTGTCAGTGATCAGTCCTACCACTGTTGTTTCATCAGAAAACTTAATGATGGTGTTGGAGTCGTTCCTGGCCGTGCAGTCATGAGTGAACAGGGAGTACAGGAGGGGACTGAGCACGCACCCCTGAGGGGCCCCTGTGTTGAGGATTAGCATGGACGGATGTTTGTTACCTACCCTTACCACCTGGGGGCGGCCCTTCAGGATGTCCAGGATCCAGTTGCAGAGGGAGGTGTTTAGTTCCAAGGTCCTTAGCTTAGTGATGAGCTTTGATGGCACTATGGTGTTGAACGCTAAGCTGTAGTCAATTAATAGCATTCTCACATAGGTGTTACTTTTGTCCAAGTGTGAAAGGGTAGTGTGGAGTGCAATAGAGACTGCATCATCTGTGGATCTGTTGGTGCGGTATGCAAATTGGAGTGGGTCTATGGTTTCTGGGATAATGGTGTTGATGTGAGTCAGGACCAGCCTTTCAAAGCATTTCATGGCTACATAAATGAGTGCTACGGGTTGGTTGTCATTTTGGCAGGTTACCTTAGTGTTCTTGGGCATAGGGACTATGATGGTCTGCTTGAAACATGTTGGTATTACAAACAGGGAGAGGATGAAAATGTCAGTGAAGACATTTGCCAGTTGGTCAGCGCAAGCTCGGAGTACAAGTCCTGGTAATCCATCTAGCACTGTGGCCTTTTGAATGTTCACCTGTTTAAGGGTCTTACTCACATTGGCTGCGGAGAGCATGATCACACAGTCGTCCGGAACAGCTAATTCTCTAATGCATGTTTCAGTGTTACTTGCCTCAAAGTGATTATAGAAGTTATTTAGCTCATCTGGTAGGCTTGTGTCACTGGGCAGCACACGGCTGTGCTTCCCTTTGTAGTCTGTAATAGTTTGCAGGCCCTGCCACAAGCGTCAGAACCGGTATAGTACGATTCGATCTTAATCCTGTATTGCCGCTTTGCCTGTTTGATGGTTTATCTGAGGACATAGTTGCATTTCTTACAAGCTTCCGGGTTAGAGTCCCACTCCTTGAAAGCAGAAGCACTACCCTTTAGCTCAGAGCGAATGTTGCCTGTAATTCATGGCTTCCGGCTGGGGTATGTACGTACAGTCAGTGTGGGGACTACATCCTCGATGCACTTATTGATAAAGCCAGTGACTGATGTGGTGTACTCCACAATGCCATCTGAAAAATCCCGGAATGTATTCCAGTTTGTGCTAGCAACTGCTTCATCTGACCAGTTTTTTTATAGACCGAGTCACTGGTGCTTCCTGCTTTAATTTTTGCTTGTAAGCAGGAATCAGGAGGATAGAATTATGGTCAGATTTGCCAAATGGAGGGCGAGGGAGAGCTTTGAACTTGTCTCTGTGTGTGGAGTAAAGGTGGTCTCGAATGTTTTTCCCTCTGGTTGCACATTTAACATGCTGATAGAAATGAGGTAAAACTGATTTAAGTTTCCCTGCATTAAAGTCCCTGGCCAGTAGGAGCGCCACCTCTGAATGAGCATTTTCCTGTTTGCTTATGGCGGTATACAGCTCAATGAGTGCCAGCATTTAGTACCAGCATTGGTAGACAGCTATGAAAAATACAGATGAAAACTCTCTGTGTAGATAGTGTGGTCTGCAGCTTATCATGAGATACTCTACCTCAGTCAAGCAGAACCTCAAGACTTCCTCAGATATCACGCACCAGCTGTTGTTTACATAAATGCATAGGTCCCCACCCCGTGTCTTACCAGAGGCTGCTGTTCTGTCCTGCCAATAGAGTGTATGTTCTTAATGTCGTCGTTCTGCCACGACTCGGTGAAACATAAGATATTACAGTTTTTAATGTCCCATTGGTAAGATAAACGTGCTTTCAGTTTGTTCCATTTATTTTCCAGCGATTGAACATTAGCTAGCAGGATGGAAGGCAAGGGCATATTAGCCACTTGTTGCCTGATCCTCACAAGGCACCCTGATCTCTTTCCCGCGAAATCTCTTGTTTCCTTCTCCAGAGAACGAAAGGGACCTGGGCCTGGTCGGGTGTCTGTATTATATCCCCCCCCCCCCCCGTCCGACTCATTGAAGAAGAACTCTTTGTTCAGTTTGAGGTAAGCAATCACAGTTCTAATGTCCAGAAGCTATTTTCGGTCATAAGAGAAGGTAGCAGTAACATTATGTACAAAACAAGATACGAACAACGTGAAAAACAAACAAAATAGCATGGTTGGTTAAGAGCCGATAAGACTGCAGCCTTCCCCTCCGGTGCCATCACTAACCCCCACTGGCCCTGGTGGTGTCCATCTCCCACACTATACTTTGCCTCTGATTCTGTGGCACAGTGGGACAGACTGGGTAAGCATAAACATATATACAAACATCCCTGCCTCTGATTCTGTGGGACAGACAGTGCCTCTGATTCTGTGGCACAGTGGGACAGACTGGGTAAGCATAAACATATATACAAACATCCCTGCCTCTGATTCTGTGGCACAGTGGGACAGACTGTAAGCATAAACATATATACAAACAGCCTCTGGGACTGGGTAAGCATAAACATATATACAAACATCCCTGCCTCTGATTCTGTGGCACAGTGGGACAGACTGGGTAAGCATAAACATATATACAAACATCCCTGCCTCTGATTCTGTGGCACAGTGGGACAGACTGGGTAAGCATAAACATATATACAAACATCCCTGCCTCTGATTCTGTGGCACAGTGGGACTTACTGAGTAACATAAACACATATACAAACACTCAACAGTGGGAAGGAGTGAGGCAATCACTACTCAAAAAGGAGTGAGGCAATAAAAGGAACCTGGAAGTATAGGGCCACTGCCAACAGAACATTAAACCCCAATTACATTATGACAGTACTGTAAGCATCTATTCTAATTCTAATCCATACGGAAACACTCAAAAGCTCAGTTTTTTCCAAAACCTTTATGGTGACTGTCTAGTAAAGTGTCCCTCTTGTCACCCTTTCTCACACACGGTGAAGTATCCACTTCCTTTCAGCTCTCCTGTCACCGACTGTCACTGACTGTCACTGACCACAAAAGGGGCCGGGGATCCATAAATCTCTACTCTCTCAGTAGGGAGGCTTTGTGTTCACTGCTGCCTCAATTGACTAGACTGGAGTGTATAATGCAGTCCCTGCTGTGTAGTCTGGTGTTTCTGTAAAGTACCACACTGAGAGGTATAGACCGGAATGCACTTTATGTGGACACTGAACACAAGCATACATTAGATCTTAAAAGTTAGAAATAGAATACAGAATAAAATAAAAGAATGCAGTCGCTGGAGGATGTCATAGTGAATGATCCTTTTCCGGATAACTTAATGGCGTCATGAGCAGAAGATTTATCATTCATTCAGCAAAATGAACCTACTGCTCTGCCTCATCACATCTGACAGAGACTCATCTATCAAGGGATTTGTTATAACGTCCAGTGAAGACTCGTCATCTAGCGCTTGCTAGGAAGCATGGCAGAAGTGAATACTTTTCTTGATAAATCCCTCCAGAAGTAACTTGTCGTGGACCACGTCTGCTTCCCAAATGGCACCCTTTCCCCTATGTAGTGCACTACTTCTGACTAGAGCCCTATAGGCCCTGGACAAAAGTAGTGCACTACATCAGGAAAAGGGTGACATTTGGGAAGCAAACTATGTTTCACCAAGCCTTGGCACTTTACAAAAGCCTCCCCATGAAGTCACAGCTCATAAGTGTGATCATATTGTGATCTGATCCGTACATGTTTTGACTGGCATGGTGCTGATGGATTCTGTAGCAGACATGCTGCAACACTCCATGATGACACTTCTGTCTGTGGGATCACTTCATCATAAGCAATACACATACACACACACGCATGCACACTGTAAACACACACACACCTCTCTATCAGCCCCATCGTTGACATAATCAATAACTAACAACGTCCCTCCCAGTGTAACGCCCGTCTCTGAATTATACAATTATTCTCGCTGGCCTCCTTTCCTTTACACCTAGTGCATCATGGGTAATTACAGTAGCCTAAACCCTGGGAGTGGAGAACAGGCATTAATTAAGTAGCTACGTCTCTGACTCCATGTCGCCGCAGGCTCCTCTTCATAGGTGTGGAGAAAGGTCAACGTTCCCCGCGTTGCGGATGGAAGTTATCGCGCTGACAATGTGATGGAGGTCCCTGTGAATGAATGCCGTGGCGGAGGAGAGCTTTAAACACCTACTGCAGGCAGCTACTGCAAGCCTCCCAGATTGATAATTATTCCAGCCCGACCAGAGCCAAACAAAACTGTTAAAGCTGGAGCTAGAGGAAAGTTCCTATGGCTCAGCGGAGGTAGGCAGCTAGCTTGGGATAGGATGCCATCCACTTCTGGTAACTGTTTTCTTCTTCTCTTTTAATTTTTTTTTTATAGATTTTTTATATTAAAACTTCCTATTCAACGAGACAGCATCTCAAAGACATAGTGTACACACGTATAGACACAGCAACCCACTCAAACATAAACACACAAAATCAAGCACACACACAGGCACACATGCACGCACACACACACAAACAAAAGCAGTATGTGGAGTACTGACTAATGGAGAGGAACATGACAACATCTCAGCTGGAACCAATTAGTTAGAGAGCTTTGATTTGTCAGCAAGAGCTCAGAGCTCTATTCAATCTCTCTGTTTCAGCTCCATTTCTCGCTCGTGAAACCTGAATACTGATCAATGTCAGCATCAACATCCTGTAAGCAACACGTCTCTACCGGCACGTCTGACATATATCTACCAGAAGATATACAGATGTAGGATCTTCATTTTGGCCAGTTTGCTACAGCAGGACAACAATCATGCAACAACAGGAATTGTGAATTAATTATATTATTAATTATGTGGATTATAATTCATGGCCATTTTTTGTAGGGGTTGATACATTTTGTGTTAGGGCAAATCAAATCTGACATTTTAAAATGGGAATTACAAACTTTAGAATCCTTTTTAAACCTCAAATGAAGATCCATCTGTATGCAGGCATAGGCACAGAAAAAATAAATAATTCAACACCAGATACAGATGTGCAAAGGAATAATTCTGTGTGGCTAACATGTAAAAAGACTGCATATCTGCATTGTCCAAGGCTCGTTTTGGAATCTGTGATGACTGAAAGAACCTGAACAAAAAACCTGAACGAAAAAGTCATGCTATCCGCTGGTGGGTACGGGTAGCCTACCTTACGGTCAACTGTTTGTAATGTGTCATATAGGCATAATCAAAAATCACATTGTATGTGGATTCATTCATAGTATGAAACACAAAAAAATGACACAATGGGGACACCTTAGACTGCTATGCGTGAGATGTGAGTCGACAAGGTGTAAAAGTGTGTAAAAGTACCTGTGTGGACCATAGACCATAGACTGTATAGAAATAACTGGACACAGTCATAACCAGCTAATGAATAGATTCCTATGAGTAACGTACCTGGATAGACACGTCGCTGTAGGAGCCCCCGATGACTCCAGATATGGCCAGAGGGACGTCATCCTGGATGGGGTTGGATCCGTCTGGGCAGATGAACCCCGGCTCATGCACCTTGGTGAGGGAGGCTCGTACGAACTCCAGGCTTTGCTCCAGAGCGTAGGTGTCCTTAGAGCAGGTGTCTAGGATGTGGGCTCCCAGCCTGAGTCCCGGCAGCAGCCGCTCGTCCGCGTTGATCTCATCCAGAGCTAACAGCATCGCCTCTAGTCTCTGGATCCCTCTCTGCTCGTTGATCTTCCCACAGTCCTCCGCCACCTCGCCCTTCTCATGCACCGGGAACAGACCACCGATCACCAGGTCCCCATCGATGGTGATCTCCCTCTTGGTGGAAGGAGGGAATCTGTTGTTAGGGCTGGGCAGGGCCTCTGGAACGAGCAAGTCAAAGAGGAGCAGGTGGAGGGACCACCATGGGGCAGCCTTGGCCCAGAGCCCAGGACAGAGGAGGCCGGAGGTGGGCATGGTCAGTTCAGGTAGCTGAGATCAGTGTAGTGGGTGGTGGGTAGAGGAGTGGGACACAGGAGGTTCTTACAGGGGCTGGGGCTGGGTGAGGTGGATCGCTCTAGAGCCCTCTCTCGACACTCGTGGCATCTTGGTTACTCATTGCAAGTGGAGGAGAGAAGATGGAACAATATATCATTATTCATGTTACAGTGCATCAATATTGTGGCATTTCAGTCATAAAAATAATTAATTCACATTTGTAATTCAAATAGTATTTTTCCCCCTTTAAAATACAATAAAATAATTTATTCCAAACTATCACAGATGCTTTTTGCTCCTACTTCTCATGGGAGGAGGATGTGAACATCCAGACTTTCCTCTCTACCTCCAGTCCAGTTTAAGGTGTAAAGGGAATAGATGGCTTCATTTCCCCATCAATCTTTCAACAACCTTTAAAGGTTGCTTTACAGCCCTTCTATAAGAGCTCTCTATCTTAAAGACTGGCTACTGGCTGTCATGGCTCTCGGCGCATTCCTCAAGCAGCACTTCATCCCTGCAAATTGTCTTGGGCCACACAACCAGACTGTCAGCCATCTCAACAGATGAGTGAGTGTGTCACCCTTCCTCGGCAAGCCACTGTGTGTGTGTGTGTGTGTGTGTGTGTGTGTGTGTGTGTGTGTGTGTGTGTGTGTGTGTGTGTGTGTGTGTGTGTGTGTGTGTGTGTGTGTGTGTGTGTGTGTGTACGTGCGTGATTACATACATGTTGGAGACAAGAAGCACTGGATTATTTTACTACTCTGCATGGATTTCACAGCACCCCATTCTACTGCCATCTCACTCTAAGACATTTAAATACCTTCATTCTCCCATTTTTACTAATTCTTCATATACTTTTTATCTCTCTCTCTCACACACACTGTCTGTCTGTCTGTCTGTCTGTCTGTCTGTCTGTCTGTCTGTCTGTCTGTCTGTCTGTCTGTCTGTCTTTCTCTCCCATCTCACTCTTTCTACTATGTTGCTCATAATGATGCTTCAGTTAAAGGACCGCTGGTTAATGAGGTCCCTGTTAGCCTTATAGTCTTGTCTGCGTCTTAAATGGCACCATATTCTCTATATAGTATGCTACTTTTGAACAGGGCCCATAGGGCACTGGTCAGAAATAGTGGACTATGTAGGAAATAAGGTGCTATTTGGGATGCACAATTTGTAATCTGTCCTTTATAATGCTCACTGAGCATGTTAACTTTTCCATGTGTTTGTGCCCTTCATTAAAATATGTTAGAAAGTCAAATTCTGGGCAGTCCAATTGTTCATCTATGTGTGTAATTTCTTGATAGATATCACACCCTTAAAGTCTTTCCTGACTACCCAGACTCCTTGCTCTGACCAAACTCTATGCCACGCCCACGGACGTTAGTTTCTTCTAAGCAATGAGTCTAGATCTGACTACCTCCCCAACACTTCACAGAATGCGGACACATTGGGAGCATCTGATTGGTCCAGAAACCGATGGGTTGGGCCAGAACTACAACACATGTGGGTAAAGAGGCGGTTTGAAAACGTGTCATTGACTTTGACACTCTGATTGGTTATAGACAATCCAATCGCTGATGACTTTGTTTTGTACAACGCCCCTCATCACCACAAACGACTTCAATGATGGCAATCTCAGACTGAAGAATGTAGCGAGCATATAGCAGTTGATTAATTTAGTTTGAGTCGTCAGGCTATGCATTTTCCACAGGCTTATTGATAGTATTTCTTAGCAATAGCAGTTGGAAAGCCTCTGCTCTTAAAAAAATGGTCAGAATATTTACAGTGGTCATAGCCTACTTCAAGTGAAGCTAATCGAAGACAAATCGGTAAAGAAAAAGCTGGATCAAACATTTACAGTATAGCATCATGGAGTATGAACCATATTACCCAAGAACTATCATCAGCTTGCCGTGCCTTACAAAGAGATATTCTCACACTTGGAAGGGCTCTCTTCTTCGCTAACTGAGGTTGCCATGGAAACATTGTGGGTAAAAAAAGAGGATGGTGGTATTGGTGGTGGGGGAGGGGTAGTGGGCAATATGACAAGAGTGTTGCTGAAATAAATTCTCACCATATTGAGGTTATATATCTGGTCTGTTAGGGGTTGAAAGTATATTTTGATTGGAGGTACAGGGAGAAGGAGAGAGAGATAAGGAGAGGGATAAAGAGGGAGAGAGAGTGATACATGTGTTTGTCAAACAAAGCCGTGAAGCATTTGTAATGAATAGGAAAATATATTGAGAGAATATTATCTTGATATTCACAAATAGACATTCAGGATATACATTAATGACCATTTAATATATACTCAACTGTGAGCAAAAGAAAGATGATAGATAGCAGGCTCCCTGTATAGGATGTAAAGGTGTGCGTCCTAAATGGCATCCTATTCCTTATAGTGCACTACTTTTGACCAGGACCTATAGGGAATAGTGTGCCATTTGGGATGCAAGCACAGTAGTGATCAACACGATATCAACAAGAAACAATCAATTTACACTAAGGAAGCATATAAGGAAGTAGTCTGACACATACACCACTTTCTCTTGTGATTTCTATTTCACAATCAACATTCAATTTCAAACTATGATTGATCATCGGAGAACTTTCTGAAGGAAAGCTGAGGTAATCAGTCACATTAGCTGCTGGACACCACCTCTTCACCAATGGGAGATAGTAGCTATAGCTGTTAGTTGAAGGTGTGGCTGGTCTTTCAATCAACCATCTCACTCATAGGGGAGAGTGTGGTGAAGTTGAGCAAAAGGGGTAAATTCAATTGAGCCACCCTTGTTTCTAGAAAACCATACACAAATTGAATAATTTGACCAAATATTTAGGAAGTAGTCATCATTTCATGGAGTCTGTGAAGGATGAAACTACATGGGAAAAGTGGTAAGCAACTTAAAATAATGTATTGTGTTAGAGGTTTCATGATGCTTGTATCTAAACCAAAGTACATACTTTTAAGATTGTTCTATACATCAGTTGGGGTCTCTGTAGGCTTCAATAAGAGGTTCTTAACCGAGCATCAACGTGAGCTGGGTGGGCTAATATAGTAAAAATGTTTGCGTTGGGGTAAGTTGAGCCAATGGCTATTGGGTAAGTTGAGCTAATGGTTGAGCCAATGGCAAGTTGAGCATATTAAAGTGTTTTCTTTCCAGGCGTAATGCAAAGCATTATCTCTGGGATATGAGGTACAGTAATAACAGGGCCTGGCCTATGTTAAAAAAAAATGTTACGTTTGTTAAGCCTGTATTAAAAGATGCTTAAAAATATAAAAAGACAAAACTGGTATTGTGTTGAATTGTGTTCTGGAAATAAAGATAGACATGTTTTTTTTTAAGACCGTAGTCCTAATATTTAGCCTCCAGTATTTATGTTGCAGTAGTTTATGTGTCGGGGGGCTAGGGTCAGTTTGTTATATCTGGAGTACTTCTCCTGTCCTATTCGGTGTCCTGTGTGAATCTAAGTGTGCGTTCTCTAATTCTCTCCTTCTCTCTTTCTTTCTCTCTCTCGGAGGACCTGAGCCCTAGGACCATGCCCCAGGACTACCTGACATGATGACTCCTTGCTGTCCCCAGTCCACCTGACCGTGCTGCTGCTCCAGTTTCAACTGTTCTGCCTTATTATTATTCGACCATGCTGGTCATTTATGAACATTTGAACATCTTGGCCATGTTCTGTTATAATCTCTACCCGGCACAGCCAGAAGAGGATTGGCCACCCCACATAGCCTGGTTCCTCTCTCGGTTTCTTCCTAGGTTTTGGCCTTTCTAGGGAGTTTTTCCTAGCCACCGTGCTTCTACGCCTGCATTGTTTGCTGTTTGGGGTTTTAGGCTGGGTTTCTGTACAGCACTTTGAGATATCAGCTGAGGTACGAAGGGCTATATAAATACATTCGATTTGATTTGATTTAATTCTGTACAGAAATGTGTATGCGACTTAACTTACCCTGTCCTGCAGATCAACTTAACCCATACCTGGGTTAAGAGACCACTTTTTTTTGACAAGCTAACCTTTTGCCATCAGAACAGCCTCTATTCCTCAAGGCATGGACTCAACAAGGTGTCGAAAGTGTTCCACAGGGATGCTGGCTCATGTTGACTCCAATGCTTCCCACAGTTGTTGCAAGTTGTCTGGATGTCCTTTGGGTGGTGGACAATTCTTGATACATACGGGAAACTGTTGAGAGTGAAAAACCCTGCAGCGATGCATTTCTTGACAGTAACCGGTGGACCTGGCACCTACTACCATACCCCGTTCAAAGTAATTTAAATATTTTGTCTTGCCTATTCACCCTCTGAATGGCACACATACTATACACAATCTATGTCTCAAATGTCTCAAGGCTTAAAAATCATTATTTAACCTGTTTCCTTCCCTTCAGCTACACTGTTTGAAGTGGATGTAACAAGTGACATCAATAAGGGATCATAGTTTTCACCTGGATTCACCTGGTCAGTCTATGTCATGTTTTCTATATCAGTGTATATGTAAATATATATGTTAGAAATAATACTATATTCCCTTAAAGGAGTGATGCTGAATGTAAAAAAAGGGCTCAACTTACCCCACTCTCCCCTACATGCTGTTGCTGAACCTTACCCGGTTATAAATACATAATCTCAACCAGTTTTGCAGTTGAATTGATATCCTGTCGACCAGTTTTGTTCACTGGTATAGGCTATAAGGGTACTGATGTTGATCAACTTTGCCTAGCTCTGATCCATTGTAGTAGACATTATAGAGAAGTTCATGTAACACTGTTTGTCATGACAAACCTCTTAATCTTAAACATTTTCTAAATAACGTAGTGCAGTACACTGTGAAATGTTAAATTTCAAAGTACTTTGCATTTCTAGTACAGAGGGAATGTGCCCATCTAATAACTTATGGTCACAGTGTGAATATGTAACATATATCATTTCCTGTCACTCTTCCTGTGTGTGGGCCCCTGGTGCATCTCTTGTGTGTGTGCGTGCGTGCGTGTATAGTATTCAGCCACACCCCAGCAGCAGACACAGCAACAGGCAATGAAGCAAATTAGCCGGAACAAGTACAATGATTGCTGCTGAATATGCCATCTCTACAGAAACTCACCACGACGTAAGGGATAATCAACGAGGGGCTATGCATTCTATGGAAAATAATGAACGATGTTAAAGGTGTTCCACAACGCCCTAGCGGAGAATGCATAGAGCCCCGAGCTGATTAACCCTTTATACCATGGCTATAATTTAAATAATTTGCTCTAGAAATGTGTTCATTTGCCAGTAGAAATTTGTTCGAAACCCACTGAAGTAGCTACCAAGTTTACAAGATAGCTACAGTAGTTGCCTTGGTATCCAAACAAACAGACGTTAGCTAACCAAACCATCAGTCCTAGGTTGCTATTATAAAAATTGAATTCAACAATGCCAACACTGTTTTCAATTCAACTTTTGCTTTCAAAAGCAGCTTGAATATAAAACATGTAAGAATGAACTATAGCCAATGAATTCTACAATGCTGATATAACATGCATTATAGGGAAATAATGCACACTTTAGAATGCCCTTCAAGCCAATCAGATATGAATACTCAACAATGCTAAATACATTCCAAATATATAAATGTCTTTATAAACTGGGCGGTTCGAGCCCTGAATGCTGATTGGCTGACAGCCGTGGTATATCAGACCGTATACCACAGGTATGACAAAACATTTATTTTTACTGCTCTAATTACCTTATTAACCAGTTTAAAAAAATAAAAGAGCAATAAGGCACCTTGTGGTTTGTGGTATATGGCTAATGCGTCGTGCCTACGAACAGCCCTTAGCCGTGGTATATTGGGCATATACCACACCCCCTCGTACCTTATTGCTTTGCCCAGGGGTAGAATGACAGATTTTTACCTCGTCAGCTCAGGGATTCGATTGTGTGTAGAGTGCGTGTCTTATCATGTGTTTGTGTAAGCTTGTGTCTGTGCCTGTGTGTATGTCTCTTCACAGTCCCCGCTGTTCCATGAGGTGTATTTTTATCTGTTTTTTAAATCTGATTCTACTGCTTGCATCAGTTACCTGATGAGGAATAGAGTTCCATGTAGCCATTTCTTTACGTAGTACTGTGTGCCTCCCATAGTCTGTTCTAGACTTTGGGATTGTGAAGAGACCTTTGGTGGCATGTCTTGTGGGGTGTGCATGGGTGTCCGAGCTGTGTGCTACTAGTTTAAACAGACAGCTCTGTGCATTCAGCATGTCAATACTTGTTACAAAAACAAGTAGTGATGAAGTCAATCTCTCCTCTCCTTTGAGCCATGAGAGATTGACATGCATATTACTAATGTTAGCTCTCCATGTACATTTAATCGTGCTGCCCTGTTCTGAGCCAATTGTAATTTTCTTAAGTCCCTCTTTGTGGCACATGACCACTTGTCTGGACAGTAGTCCAGGCATGACAAAACTAGGGCCTGTAGGACCTGCCTTATTGATAGTGTTGTTAAGAAGGCAGAGTAGTGTTTTATTATGGACAGACTTCTCCCAATCCTAGCTACTGTTCCATCAACATGTTTTGAAGTGACAGTTTACAATCCAGGTTACTCCAAGCAGTTCAGTCTACTCAACTTGCTGAATTTCCACATTACTCATTACAAGATTAAGTTGAAGTTTAGGGTTTAGTGAATGATTTGTCCCAAATACAATGCTTTTAGTTTTAGAAATACTGTATATAGTCATACTTATACATAGACACACTGGCTTCACTCAAAGCCAGTGGCATGTCATTAGTAAAGATTGATAAAAGTAAGGGGCCTAGACAGCTACCCTGGGGAATTCATGATTCTACCTGGATTATGTTGGAGAGGCTTCCATTAAAGAACAACGTCTGTGTTCTGTTAGACAGGTAACTCTTTAGCCACAATATAGCAGGGGGTGTAAAGCCATAAAACATATGTTTTTCCAGCAGCAGGCTATAACCAATCAAAAGCCGCACTGAAGTCTAACAAGACAGCCCCCACAATCATTTTATTATCAATTTCTCTCAGCCATGCATGTTGAATGTCCTTCCCTATAAGCGTGCTGAATGTCTCTTGTCAATTTGTTTACTGTAAAATAGCATTGTATCTGGTCAAACAATTTTTTCCAAACATTTACTAAGGGTTGGTAACAGGCTGATTGGTCGGCTTTTTGAGACAGTAAAGGGGGCTTTACCATTATTGGGTTGCGTAATGACTTTTTCTTCCCTCCAGGACTGAGGCACACACTTTCTTGTAGGCTTAGATTGAAGATATGGCAAATAAGAGTGGCAATATTGTCCACTATTGCCCTCAGTAATTTTCCATCCAAGTTGTTAGAACCAGGTGGGTTATCACTGTTGATAGACAACAATCATATTTTTCATCAAAATTACAATGCTTGTCTTTCATAATTTGGTCAGTTATACTTGGATGTGTAGTGTAAGCATTTGTTGCTGCCATATCATGCCTAAATGTGCTAATCTTGCTGATGAAAAAAATCATTAAAGTAGTTGTCAATATCAGTGGGTTTTGTGATGAATGAGCCATCTGATTCAATTAATGATGGAGTTTGCCTTATTGCCCAAAATTTAATTTGAGGTGATTCAAATCTTTTTACTATCAATCTTTATATAATTTATATTTGTTTCATTGTATAGTATCTTCTTCTTTGTGATTGGCATGGTGAGATCATGAAGCCTACATATATGCCAGCCAGATCCTTCTTCCTGCATCATATTGTGCATTCCAATAATATCTCCTTTCTCTTGAAGTGTGTACTTCTTCACTTACCTTCATAAATTTGAAGGATATGGCTGGTATATGACAACTCCCTCTAGCCAATGCCTAACACCAATCCAATGCTTAAAACTGTGTGGGGAGTAGTGAACAAGATTATTGGGACTGAGCCACAGTCTTCTAGCATGAGCTATGGGGTCCAGGTGAGCCAAAACAGTTTTATTGATGTTAGAAATCGAATCATCACGCTTGACTGTCTCTTGGACCAGATGGGTTCAGTGGGGGCTCTCAATTCGCCGAGCCCATCTGAGAATGGGAGTTTAATGGCCAAATCAGTGCCAAGCAGGAAGACCAAGAAGGGACAGGAACTAGGCCAAGGTAAGGTCTAAGGACTGACTGGCATAGATGCTAAAAGTCCTTAAAAAAGTATCATACAAGTCTCCTACAGATATAGCATGCTGACACATGATACCTTAATTTGGCTCAGTTAACCAACATTTTGATCCAAGAGTGGATTTTTGTCTGAAGAGATTTGGGGACACATAAGCTTGAAGATTGGAGGTAGGTAGAAATATCAAATTATATTAGTTACAAATATTTTTATTATTATTTTTTTTTAAAGGTTGTTTTTTTTTAACCCCTTTTTCTCCCCAATTACGTGGTATCCAATTGTTAGTAGCTACTATCTTGTCTCATCGCTACAAGGGAGAGACAAAGGTCGAAAGTCATGCTTTGGATGTTTCGGCCCGCCACAGGAGTCGCTGGTGGGCGATGAGACAAGGGTACCCTCCCTAACCCGGACAACGCTAGGCCAATTGTGCGTCGCCCCACGGACCTCCCGGCCGTATTAGTGACAATATTAAGGAAACATTTGCCACTTAGCAGAGGCCGTACTTATCATTTTCCTGAAACAGGAGATAGATAACAGACAGAGAAAACCAAGAGAAATTTGACGTGATTTGGAGCTGCTGCTACAACCGTCGACGCTCGCTCAGCCTCCTCTTAGTTCTTAGGTATCTTCTATCAGGCCTTGATCACATTAAATCTGGCTCGTGGCAGAATCGGCCGTCACGATTGCACTCGGCAGCCAAGAGAGCCGCTTCCTCCCTACCCAGCTGTCTCTGCACAATTATTCCCTGTGAAACAGGAGTTCAAAAAGAGAAAACAGTGTGCCTTGCTCCGCTTTGAACCCTCAGGTAGCCAGATAGCACACACATACAGTACCCATCCCACACAAGCCTCACATCACGTGCATGGAAAAGCTGTTTGTCTCTCCAACTCAGATCACTCTAGCAACATAGGCTACATTAGTCAACCGCCTCCAATACAATGTACCTCTATCTTGGATCCAAATAACAACCAACTATTGAGTGACTAAGTACAGTTGTTGCTTTGAGCATGTGTTTCAACCAAACACAGGTCTTGAAGATCATACAGATGACAGTTGGTACAGTATGGTTCACTGGCTTCAACTGTACAAAGAGTCCCAATTAAGCTTCTGTTTGCATCAACTGTGGGCAGCAGAAGCTTGTGAATACACTGATTTAGAACAGTCTAGAATAGATTCTACTGTGCTGGACATTCAGGTCAAATAGATTGCAGCTTGTCATCTTGGTAAATGGTGCACGATGGCACCTTCATATGGACGGTGATGTATAATTGTTATGTTTTTATTTTTTGAACCTTTATTTATCCAGGTGAGTCGTTAAGAACAAATGATTATGTCCTCTTGGAAGACAATGGTGTGTGGCACCTTTACATGGGTGTTGATGTCCTTTTGGTAAAAAGAGCATGGCATCTTCATATGAACCTTAATGTTATCTTGGAGCATGACACCTTCATTAGTTGGTAGATGTCCCCATGCTCTGTCAAGTGGAACCCTGATCAGGCGATGAGATGTCAGACAGCAGCCAGTGTTGAACGGACTGACCCCACCTCCCTAACGGACCTGAACACCATCATACAACACATGGTGGAGCCAGAAGGAGCCTAAGCCTGGTTCGCCCTCAGACAGAGAGCCCAGCTGCTCAAGGCACTGCTCAAATACAGCCTTCATAGATTAAATATGCCTGATTTTGTCTATCATAACATTGGTAATATAATGGGTATTACCATTGGTATGAGTATGATTGGCCGGTGTGAGTATACTAAGTACTTTATAGTCATTGATTAAAGTATGATTGATGCGCAGTCTGTAATGTTAAAAATAATGACATTTCAATGAAGAAACAATTAAACAATTCATGCTAAGATGAAATATTGAATACATAATACATACAGTGCCTTCAGAAATAATTCATACCCCTTGACTTATTCCACATTTTGTTTGGTTACAGACAGAATTCAAAATGGATTAAATGGATGTTATTTCTCACCCATCTACACACAATACCCCATAATAACAAAATTAAAACATGTTTTTAGAAATGTTTGATAATTTATTGAAAATGAAGTACAGAAATATCAAATTTATCTAAGTATTAACACCCCTCAAAGTCAACACTTTGTAGAAGCACCTTAGACAGTGATTACAGCTGTCAGTTTTTCTGGGTACGTCTCTAAGAGCTTCGCACATGTGGATTGTACAATATTTTAAAAATTTCTTTAAAAATAATTCTCAAGCTCCCTCAAGTTGGTTTTTGATCATTGCTAGACAGCCATTTTCAAGTCTTGACATATATTTTCAAAACTGTAACTAGGCAACTCAGAAACATTCAATGTCGTCTTGGTAAGCTACTCTAGTGTATATTTGGCTTTGTGTTTTAGGTTTTTTCCCACTGAAAGGTGAATTTGTCTCCTAGTGTCTGTTGGAAAGCAGACTAAACCAGGTTTTCCTCTAGGATTTTGACTGTGTTTAGCTCTATTCCATTTATTTTTATCCTAAAACACTCCCTAGTCCTTGCCGATGACAAACATACCCATAACTTAATGCAGCCACCACCATAATTGAAAATATGAATTGTGGTACTCAGTGACGTGTCGTGTTGGATTTGCTCCAAACGTAATGCTTTGTATTCAGGACATAAAGTTAATTTCTTTGCCACACTTTTTGTAGTTTTACTTTAGTGCCTTATTGCAAAAAGGATGTATATTTTGTACAGGCTTCTTCATTTTCACTCTGTAATTACGTTAAGTATTGTGGAGTAACTACAATGTTGTTGATCCATCCTCAGTTTTTTCCTATCACACCTATTACACTCTGTAACTGTTTTAAAGTCACCATCAGCTTCATGGTGAAATCCCTGAGCAGTTTCCTTCCTCTCCGGTAACTGTTAGGAAGGACGCCCATATCTTTGTAGTGACTGGGTTTATTGAAACACCATCCGAAGTTTAATTAATAACTTCACCGTGCTCAAAGGGATATTCAATGTCTGCATTTGTTTTACCCATCTCCCAATAGCTGACCTCCTTTGCAAGGCATTGGAAAACACCCATGGTCTTTGTAGTTGGATCTGTGTTTGAAATTCACTGCTCAACTGAGGGACCTTATAGATAATTGTATGTGTGGGGTATAGAGACTATTTAGTCATTCAAAAATTATGTTAAACACTATTATTACACATAGAGTGAGTCCATGCAATGTATTATGTGACTTGTTATTTAAGCAAATCTTTACTTCTGAACTTATTAAGGCTTGCCATAACAAAGGGTTTGAATACTTATTGACTCAAACATTTCAGGTTTTCATTTTTTATTCATTTGTAAAAAATAAAAATAAAAAATCTAAAAACACAAGACACAGAATCGACAACAACATGTGGAAAAGGGCAAGGGGTGTGAGTAGTTATGAAGGTAACAATTACTCACACCCTAAAACATCAATAGACACCTTGTGTTGATGAATGGAAATAACACCTGTAATCATAAGGGGATAACACTTCTTATTCTAGACAGATAAGCTTAAAGGTGGAATCTATTTGTGACAGAAATAATCATGATTTGGATTTACCCATGTGATACAGCACCTTTCCAGCTTTCTTATCTCTCCATGTGACTAGTTATGTTTCAGTGCTCCATTTCATCTCTCAATCCAAACACACACACGCATGCACACAAACACACACACACATGCACACAAACACACACACACATGCACACAAACACACACACGCATGCACACAAACACACACCAAATGCACACAAACACACACACGCATGCACACAAACACACACAAACACACACACGCATGCACACAAACACACACACGCATGCACACAAACACAGACACGCATGCACACAAACACACACACGCATGCACACTAACACATACACAAAAATAAATGCTTGTCAATTCCATTTTTCCTCAAAATGAGCCAAAATGTTAACTTCAAGTCCTTCCCCCGACACTCATCTCTGCGTTGCTAGGTAATTTTCACCAGCACAGTGTGAGAATGCCCATGACTCAATAGGCTTCAAAATGAACTCAAAAAGTTCAGTGGCTGAATCCAACTCTGATAGGTACTTCAGATTTCAAGTAGCTCTCACACAGGGACATTCAGAAGGCCAACTGGTGTTTTTTTGTGAATGTATCAAAAATCTGCACTCCATAAACAGAAGCCTATTCAAACCAAATTGTGTGATTGAATAGCCATTGTAGGCTACAATATAGTGCATTCGTGACTGCGTGTCAAATTCACACAGGAGGGTTTTGGGCTCAATCCAAAAAGAAGTCCTCCAACTAGGACCTACTTTCAGTGGGGTGATAAGAGGCTTTTGACTCTTTCTACATGAAATGAATGGGGCTATTGGCGCTGTATAGTGAGAAGAGACACAACACACAATGGGTGTCACTTCAAAAAAGGAAGGAAGGTATTTTGAAGGTGTTTCATGAAGAGGAATGGAGCTCAATAAAATGAATCCCATTTACATATGCCTATCGCGGATCTATGTCAGTTTCTGAGGAGAGTAAACATTGCTCATATGGCAATCATTTCTGTGGCATACATGCACATTTGAATGTACTGAAGTGATGTCCAAGAGGAAATCATACATTTGGACAAATTACAAGACCTAGCCAAGTGTACTCAAATCCTCACGCTCAAAAGCTTGCCCTGTGAAATCAGCAGAAAGTCATGTGGCTTAAACCTCCAACACGCCGGTTGGTCATTTCGACCGACGAACGGTTCATTTTATACATGGAAATAACACCCACAGTAAAGCTTTCTATGCATTCTCTCGAGACCAGAGGAAATAATTCCCTTCTATTTAGATGATGACAGAAATAACAGAGAGGACAGAGTTAGTGGCCTACAGTGAGAAGAGAAACCAGACAAAATCCAATTAGCCTCAGCAACATATTAAAGTCAAATCCTACCTGTTTACCACATAATGTTATCTAACAATGTATTAATATAGCGCCTGCTGCTACCCTAGGGTGACCTACCTTATCTGCTGCTATGGTGAGCATTACATTTTAGACCAGATATCTGACGTCTCATGCAGTGTGGCTATTATTGTTTCACTGGCAGTTTTTTGTGTGTGATTGGTATATTTCTCTGTTTGTAGGCTACCGCCTGCATCTCCAGCTTGGCACTCAATACAATTCAAATAAAATTCCTTCCTCTAAAGTTATCATCATAACTCTTAAATATTTGCGTCGTAAACCTGTGTGTAATTTCTATATAGCCTACCGATGTGCAATAACTTGGCTATAATTAAGTAATAAACAATGGACCGTCTAAGAATATTTCATTCAAAAAATATACTGATTTAAGTAATTCTGACCTGTCACACTTTGTATTAGATAATGTGACTCCAGTGGAAGTGGCAACTACATGTGCCTGTGTTTATTAACAATTGATTCCAAATTATATTCAAACAGCTTGTAAATTCATAATCTTTCTTAGAATAGAAAATAGTCTGTGTAGGCTATTTCCATAAATTGCATAATGTTGCCATATAGCATAGGGCTAGAATGCGTAAACCTACATTGATATGGTGGTAAAATAAACAGCTATTTGTGCCAAGACAGTCAGCTACAGACCGTAGCTATCCTGTTCTTTATTCCCTATATTCCTAACAATCCACATGTTGTAATAAGCGCTGTTATCATTAGACTATCATGTATTGTAGGCTATAGAGATGTAGAAAGAGCATTAAATAATGTGCGTGTAAGCAATGCGTCAGCTCATGCTATATAGATGCAAAAGTATTTGTGATCAAACTGGCGCGCTGTGAGTAGCCTAGCCTAAAACAGGAGAGTTCATTTCTTACCTGGTAGCATTTATTAAAATCTTGTCGTAGCCTTATCAAGACTTCGAGGTTCAGTCATCCGATCCCACCAAAATGATGACCATTCAAGTCACTTCTTTCCAAAGTTGTGTGGACCTATGACTTTTGAAATAGTATAAGAACTTTTAAGACAAATTGAGTCCGGAAGTCGGGAAACCTCGCGCGTCGGTCTCCCAGGTGGAGCAGGTGGGAACTGTCCTTGGTTCTGAAATCGAGTTCAGAATGACACGGGTAGCAAATTCCTCTACGTTGTTGACCACATAGTTGTGATCAAAGTTACACGTGCCGAGTGTATATAGTAGACTATTATGACTGTATGACTTTAAACGGACAGACCGACCAGAGTAGATAGTCAAGTAGGCCTATACAGTTACATAATTCAAAATGTTCCTAAATGTCTCGGCAAGCGCTATTCAAAACCACGAAGCTGTGTAAAATATTCCAAAACTTAGAATTCTCATTAGCAAATGTACACATCACGCGCCATTTAATAATACGATTATAACATTCTTGCCTATTGTGTCACTTCGAATGAAATACCTTCATAGCAGAAAGCGGGAGAGAGAGATCCTTCTATGCGCTGGAGTTCATCAGGATCAATTTAGAAACAGGCACACACCCTGACTATTGAGGAGGACAGTGGACACGCGATGTTGATAATCTTCAGCTCAGACCAACCTCTCTGCTTTGTAGTCTCGGGCGCAAGTTGCTTGGTGTATAGCAGTTGTGCTTGGAATGCAGGTTGCAGTCTGTTATTACTATTCATAAAATACTAGTGGTAAATTTATTTACAGTACCAGTCAAAAGTTTGGTACTGTTTTCTACTATTTTATTAATTTCTACATTATACAATAATAGTGGAGACATTAAAAATATGAACTAATTCATATGGTATCATGTACTAACCCAAAAAGTGTTAAGCAAATCTAAATATATTTTATATTCTTCAAAGTAGCCACTCTTTGCCTTGATGACAGCTTTGCACACTCTTGGCATTCTCTCAACCAGCTTCATGAGGAATGCTTTTCCAATAGCCTTGAAGGAGTTCCCACATATGCTGAGCACTTGTTGACTTCTTTTCCTTCACTCTGCGGTCCAACTCATCTCAAACCATCTCAATTTGGTTCAAGTCGGGTGATTGTGGAGGCCAGGTCATCTGACGCAGCACCATCACTCTCCTTCTTGGTCAAGTAGCCCTTACACAAACCTGGAGGTGTGTTTTGGGTCATTGTCTTGTTGAAAAACAAATGCCAGTCCCACTAAGCGCAAACCAGATGGGATGGTGTAATGCCGCAGAATGCTGTGGAAGCCATGCTGGTTAAGTGTGCCTTGAATTGTAAAAATCTCAAATTTGGACTCATCAGACCAAAGGTCAGATTTCCACCAGTCGAATGCCCATTGCTCGTGTTTCTTGGCCCAAGCAAGTCTCTTCTTATTATTGGTCTCCTTTAGTAGTGCTTTCTCTGCAACAATTCGATCACGAAGGCCTGATTCATGCAGTCTATGTTGAGATATGTCTATTACTTGAACTCTGTGAAGCATTTATTTGGGCTAGAATCAGAGGTGCACTAACTCTAATGAATTTATTCTCTGCAGCAGAGGTAACTCTGGGTCTTCCTTTCCTGTGGCGGTCCTCACGAGAGCCAGTTTCATCATAGAGCTTGATTGTTTTTACGACTGCACTTGAAGACATTTTCAAAGTTTTTTGAAATCTTCCGGATTGACTGACCTTCACGTCTTAAAGTAATGATGGACTGTCGTTTCTCTTTGCTTATTTTATCTGTTCCATAATATGGACTTGGTCTTTTACCAAATAGGGCTATATTCTGTATACCACCCCTACCTTGTCACAACACAACTGATTGGTTCAAACGCATTAAGAAGGAAAGGAAATTTCACGAATGAACTTTTAACAAGGCACACCTGTTTATTTAAATGCATTCCAGATGACTACCTCACGAAACCGGTTGAGAGAATGCCAAGAGTGTGCAAAGCTGACATAAAGGCAAAGGGTGGCTACTTTGAAGAATCCCAAATATAAAATGTGTTTTGATTTGTTTAACACTTTTTTGGTTACAACATTTATTCCATATGTGTTATTTCATAGTTTTGATTTATTCACTATTCCTCTACAATGTAGAAAATAGTAAAAATGAAGAAAAAACGTGGAATGAGTAGGTGTGTCCAAACCTTTGACTGGTACTGTACATAAATCGTTGCTGCTGTAAATATTAATTTTGGTCCTTCATGGAATGCCTTTCCAAAAAAAATAATACAATCCCCCTCTCATTAAATCTGATATCCACCAAATACCTTTGATGGTCTTTATCGATGTGCTACTAGGCTACTCTTATAACATTAGGCTGTTAATAACCGCAATACATTCATGGCAAGAACTTTATTCCAATTGCTCAATTTCATGTTTCTTCTTAAGCGTCAAAGACTTCCCAAACTTCAGTATTTAAATTCACATTTTTTTCCAAGAATCTTTGCCTGGCTTGGATACTATGGAGATTGGACTGGTGTCCTTCCATTTCCATTCGATTACAGGACTGTAGCCTATTGTAACGGTTCTCGTCTGGTGAAGGAGAAGCGGACCAAAATGCAGCGTGGTATTTTTGATACATGTTTAATGATGACGAAAAAACACGAACAATACAAAAACAACAAACGGAACGTGAAAACCTATACAGCCTATCTGGTGACAACAAACACAGAGACAGGAACAATCACCCACGAAATACTCAAAGAATATGGCTGCCTAAATATGGTTCCCAATCAGAGACAACAATAAACACCTGCCTCTGATTGAGAACCACTCCAGACAGCCATAGACTTTGCTAGATAACCCCACTAAGCCACACACCCAACACCCCACAAAACCCCAAGACAAAACACACCACAATAAACCCATGTCACACCCTCGCCTGACCAAATAAATGAAGACAAACACAATATATTACGACCAGGGCGTGACACCTATAAGACTGCTGCCTTCTGTTAGTTAGTGTGAAGAGGTTCCATTGGCCGTGTTTAATGAGTGCCTGTCCAGTGCACTGTCATGGATAGGCTACCAACTACCATCAGGGCACCCCCCCCCCCACCCTCTTCCTATCTAAATTTAGTGGATTCTTTAACAGGAGGAATGGAGTCACCATGCATACGGAAGGGTAGCCTAGCCTACTATCATATCATAATTGTCAGAAGTCTTCCGTCAGCTGTCTAAAGATATGTCATTTTAGAACATAAATGAGTGTGAGTTGAAGTGCTTAAACTCCCTTTATAGATGAGTTATATTTGATTAACACCAACAATTTATAAATCACACACCATTCTGTGGTTTTGAGTTGTAGTGTTCTCATCCATTGTTCACACAGACGCACGCACACACATACAGATGTTATTAATATACAACAAGTGTATTAGTTTGTCTGTGAGTGAGTGTACTTGTCACTGGGCATTGTGGTCAGAAAGCTGAGAGGGGAGTGGCTTATTGCTCATCTTAGTAAGCTGTGGTTAGAAAACTGGAAACGCCAGACAACTCCCTCGTCAACAATGAACTATCTATTTGACTATACTACTGAGGGGAGTTTTTATTTTTAAATGTATATATATTTTTCTACTGTATTATTGACTGTATGTTTATTTATTCCATGTGTAACTGTGTTGTATGTGTCAAACTGCTTTGCTTTATATTGGCCAGGTCGCAGTTGTAAATGAGAATTCTCAACTAGTTTACCTGGTTAAATAAAGGTGAAATAAATACAATTAAAATAAATAAAAAAATAGGTTAGTTATTTTTAGCTCTCTACTTCCATAATGACACAAATTCATGGGGATAGGGGAGCAATGGAGATAGAGAGGTAGACAGAGATAGACAGAGAGGTAGAGAGGTAGGGAGACAGAGGTAGAGAGGGAGACTAAGAGATAGAGAGGGAGACAGAGATAGACAGAGAGGTAGAGAGACAGAAGTAGAGAGGGAGACTAAGAGATAGAGAGGGAGACAGAGAGAGAGATAGAGAGATAGAGAGGGAGAGTGAGAGAGGTAGAGCTTGTAGGTGGCAGGTGGACAGAGGACTGTCTGTTTGGGCCACTCAATGATACAGCTGTTGTAAACAGCTGTTTGGATAGGCTGGGACTGGATGAGGTGTGGTGGATTCCCACCAGAATGTCCTGAACACAGTCAAGAGAAGTAAGAGCAAGAGAAAGGGAGAGATATAGAGAGTTTATCACTGCCTATTATAATTCTTTATAGACTACAGACTTTGACCTTAAAAACTTGATGATATTGTCTCAGCCAGTCCAGAGCCGGCAGGCTATTTCATAACACTTTTGTTGAATTTCTTCAATGGTGTTATAACACCTACCGGTATAACATCAACCAAATGACTGTTGCATAATCTGTCACAGAGGAAGTGCTCATGAAGTCCTCATCCCCCCTCTCTTTCATTCTGTCTTTCCTCCCCTTCTCCGGTCGTCTTTTGTTGTCAGCTCGTCTGAATGGGGACACAACCAATTAAGAGAAAATCTGGAAACAAGAACAGGAAGCAACATAAGAGTACCAAATCATTCAATCTCAAACAAACTTATTTCATTACCTATCTCTCTCTTTCCTGTCTCTCTTTCTCTCTCGCTCTATTTTCTCACCTCGGGACAAACAGAAAAGTTTGTTTTCAGTGGGAAAGAGAGAGAGGGAGAGACAGTGTGTGAGAGAGAGAGAGAGAGAGAGAGAGATGGCAAATGGCAAGGGGTTGGTATTTGTTTGTTGCACAATTCCCCCTCTGCCAACACAAAGGGACCAATTTCCTCCTGAAATAGACTTTTAGTTTAACGTTACAATGAGGAGCTCTGGGGAGGAGGAGGGCGAGAAAGAAGGATGGTAGATAGAAGCATTAATGTCCTGGGGGAGTATAGAACACGGTCTATCATCAAAGACTTCCTGTCCAGTGGTCACTCACTGTCTGATGAAACATCTAGATGTTGTATTAGGCTAAGAACCAAGTAGGAATAATAACAACAAAAAACTCTGTGTCTGTGTGTGTCTCTCTCGCTCGCTCTGTTGTTCCATCATTTGGAGAAGGATGAATGCATGTTGTGGTAGGTGGGTCATGAAAAATGCAAGTAAATGTTTATCCAAAACATATCTCTGCTTGCACTTATTAATTTACTTACCAAACCATGTTCTTTCATATCAATGGTTACAGTAAAAGTGAGCTGGTAATGCAGTACCAAGCTCAGCCACAGTGGGGTGCTTGCAAATCTGGACTTTGCACTGTTCCAGGGTGAGTTACTACAGATATGTCCCAAATGGTACCCTATTCCCGATTTAGTGTACTACCTTTGACCATGAACCATAGGGATGGATATAGGGTGCCTTTTGGGAAGCAACCATCCTTTCCCTCCTCACTATTTCTCACCTTATTTCACCAGATACTGTAGGGCATAGCAGGCTGGTGGGGGGAGCTGTAGGAGGACGGGCTCATTGTAATGAGTGGAACGCTATCAAATTCATCAAACATATGAAAACCACGTTTGACTCTGTTCCATTAATTCCATTCCAGCCATTACAATGAGCCTGTCTTCCTATAGCTCCTCCCACCAGCCTCCTCTGCTGTAGAGTTCATCAATTTAATCACACAATTCAGAGAATGCTCTATAAATTACTATGAATTCATGCACACACACACACACACACACACACACACACACACACACACACACACACACACACACACACACACACACACACACACACACACACAGCTCCCAAAGCAGTATTTAGCATAATGACAAAACATAACATCGCATGTCTTCTCTGACATATAACCTAATTTGTCTCATGTTCCTACAGTAGAACAGTATACCACATGGGCTGCAATGTTCCTAATCTAGATAATAATTATTAGCAATTAGACCAGAAATGCAAATACACACTACAGGTCTTTACCAAATGGTACCCTAGTGCCTATGGTCAAAAGTAGTGCACTAGAGGGACTAGGGTGCCATTTGTTTAATCAGATTGGTACAACTTGTGCCATATCAGAGGTTCTCTCTCAGGCCCTGTAAACACATAGGTTGTACAACTAGGGTTGCATTATTACAGGAACTTTCAATACCCCTGGTTTTCCAGAAATCCTCATTCCGGATTTCCTGCTTATTCCCTCCTGAATCTTGGAATCTTCCAACTGGGATTTTAAAGAAAACAGGGGATTTATTAACATTATCCAGAATTTTGTAACCCAATGTGCAAGTGATGTACAAGGCATTTGACACCATAGTTGCGATACACAACTGATATTCTTAAGATGCAACAGAGTTTGTCTGCACAAACATATTTACAACCACTGTGTGGTGTCTCCAAAACTTTCCGATGTATTAAAACAGTTGTGTCCAATGCTTTGGGCATCAGTTGTACAACTAGAGTGTGTATAGGGCCTCTCAGTCTGTCTTACTGGGTCTAACATTTGAGTCTTGCTCTCTGAGGCAACTAATATATAACTGAATATTTAGAAATTGAGTGAACATAGAAATTACTTATGTTGTGACCCTTAAAGAAATAGCAGAACTGTGTTTGTTGATAAACATGTTTTATATGCTCATCATTTTCATTCATTCTGCTTAGTAACACAGCACCAACAAAACTCTTGGGAGAACAGTGTTGTTTACCAGAGCTGCAAAAATGGGCAAATCAGTTTGATATCAGCATTAAGACCCTCAAAATGTCATCTCCCTCTGGGTTGGTATCAACCTTGTCATTATGGTCGAAGTCCCAAATTGTTGACTACATTTGACCAGAGCCTTAGGGTGCCATTTGGATGCACACTGTTCATCACATCACATGCCAAATAGACAACCTCAGTACACCTACCCTGAGGGGGAATGTCCACACCTGCACCTAGTGAACCTACGGGAAAAAAGCATGTTTAACTAAGTGCACCTGCACACAACCTGAGTGTACAAAACATTAGGAACACCCTCCTAATATTGAGTTGCACCCCTTTTGCCCTCAGAACAGCCTCAATTCGTCCGGGCATGGACTCTACAAGGTGTCGAAAGCGTTCCACAGGGGTGCTGGCCCATGTTGACTCTAATGCTGGTGGACCGTTTCTGAACCTTTCTATTCTCATAGTTTCTACAGATTGTAAATAAAATAATTGTTTTTGCTAAGAGTAAGTTTATATTATTTATCAATTGACTATGATTTTTAGAATCACACTGCAGTGTTATTTGCAGAGTTAGCTCCAAGTAGATGTTACAATTGTTTTGCTATCCCCAAACCTGCGACCAAAAACAGGCTACATACTGTATGGCGGCACCAAAACAAGTGACCTAATGATTCTGTCTCTTCGCAGCAAAATATGCAGAGCTGGGATGGTTGCATATAACATTATGTTGGTTGCAAGAATTTTGTATAATAATTGACATATTAAAAACGTTGAGTTTTTCTCCAGCGCTGTTTTGTATCAGTTCATAAACCATGTTAATGTTTACTAATTTAAAAAATTACTCTCTCCAGAAATAAGTCTCTCACTGTTGCCGCCTGCTACCGACCCCACTCAGCTCCCAGCTGTGCCCTGGACACCATTTGTGAATTGATCGCCCCCCATCTAGCTTCGGAGTTTGTTCTGTTAGGTGACCTAAACTGGGATATGCTTAACACCCCAGCAGTCCTACAATCTAAGCTAGATGCCCTCAATCTCACACAAATCATCAAGGAACCCACCAGGTACAACCCTAAACCTGTAAACAAGGGCACCCTCATAGACGTTATCCTGACCAACTGGCCCTCCAAATACACCTCCGCTGTCATTAATCAGGATCTCAGCGATCACTGCCTCATTGCCTGTATCCGCTACGGGCCCACAGTCAAACAGCCACCCCTCATCACTGTCAAACACTCCCTAAAACACTTCTGCGAGCAGGCCTTTCTAATCGACCTGGCCCGGGTATCCTGGAAGGATATTGACCTCATCCCGTCAGTTGAGGATTTCTGGTCATTCTTTAAAAGTAACTTCCTCACCATCTTAGATAAGCATGCTCCGTTCAAAAAATGCAGAACTGAGAACAGATATAGCCATTGGTTCACTCCAGACCTGACTGCCCTCGACCAGCACAAAAACATCCTGTGGCGGACTGCAATAGCATCGAATAGTCCCCGCGATATGCAACTGTTCAGGGAAGTCAGGAACCAATACACGCAATCAGTCAGGAAAGCAAAGGCCAACTTTTTCAAGCAGAAATTTGCATCCTGTAGCTCTAACTCCAAAAAGTTCTGGGACACTGTAAAGTCCATGGAGAACAAGAGCACCTCCTCCCAGCTGCCCACAGCACTGAGGCTAGGTAACACGGTCACCACTGATAAATCCATGATAATCAAAAATTTCACAAGCATTTCTCAACGGCTGGCCATGCCTTCCACCTGGCTACTCCAACCTTGACCAACAGCCCCCCCCCCCCCGCGCAGCTACTCGCCCAATCCTCCCCATCTTCTCCCTTACCCAAATCCAGATAGCAGATGTTCTGAAAGAGCTGCAAAACCTGGACCCGTACAAATCAGCTGGTCTTGACAATCTGGACTCTCTATTTCTGAAACTATCCGCCCCCATTGTCGCAACCCCTATTACCAGCCTGTTCAACCTCTCTTTCATATCGTCTGAGATCCCCAAGGATTGGAAAGCTGCCGCAGTCATCCCCCTATTCAAAGGGGGAGACACCCTGGATCCAAACTGTTACAGACCTATATACATCCTGCCCTGCCTATCTAAGGTCTTCGAAACCCTAGCCAACAAACAGATCACTGACAATCTCAAATCCCACGTACCTTCTCCGCTGTGCAATCTGGTTTCCGAGCCAGTCACGGGTGCACCTCAGACTAGCTCAAGGTACTAAACGATATCATAACCGCCATCGATAAAAGACAGTACTGTGCAGCCATCTTCATCGACCTGGCCAAGGCTTTTGACTCTGTCAATCACCATATTCTTATCGGCAGACTCAGTAGCCTCGGTTTTTTAATGACTGCCTTGCCTGGTTCACCAACTACTTTGCAGACAAAGTTCAGTGTGTCAAATCGGAGGGCATGTTGTCCGGTCCACTGGCAGTCTCTATGGGGGTGCCACAGGGTTCAATTCTCGGGGCGTGTCTTTTCTCTGTATATATCAATGATGTTGCTCTTGCTGTGGGCGATTCCCTGATCCACCTCTACGCAGACGACACCATTCTGTATACTTCTGGCCCTTCCTTGGACACTGTGCTATCTAACCTCCAAACGAGCTTCAATGCCATACAACACTCCTTCCGTGGCCTCCAACTGCTCTTAAACGCTAGTAAAACCAAATGCATGCTTTTCAACCGTTTGCTGCCTGCACCCGCACGCCCGACTAGCATCACCACCCTGGATGGTTCCGACCTAGAATATGTGGACATCTATAAGTACCTAGGTGTCTGGCTAGACTGTAAACTCTCCTTCCAGACTCATATCAAACATCTCCAATCCAAAATCAAATCTAAAGTCGGCTTTCTATTCCGCAACAAAGCCTCCTTCACTCACGGCGCCAAACTTACCCTAGTAAAACTGACTATCCTACCGATCCTCGACTTCGGCGATGTCATCTACAAAATAACTTCCAATGCTCTACTCAGCAAACTGGATGCAGTTTATCACAGTGCCATCAGTTTTGTTACTAAAGCACCTTATACCACCCACCACTGCAACCTGTATGCTCTAGTCGGCTGGTTCTCGCTACATATTCGTCACCAGACCCACTGGCTCCAGGTCATCTACAAGTCCATGCTAGGTAAAGCTCCGCCTTATCTCAGTTCACTGGTCACAATGGCAACACCCACCCGTAGCACGCGCTCCAGCAGGTTTATCTCCCTCACCAACTTTAAACATCTGCTATCTGAGCAGCTAACCGATCGCTGCAGCTGTAAATAGTCTATCGGTAAATAGCGCACCCAATTTACCTACCTCATCCCCATACTGTTTTCATTTATTTTATTTTCTGCTCTTTTGCACACCAGTATATCTTCCTGCACATGCCAATCTGATCATTTATCACTCCAGTGTTAATCTGCTAAATTGTAATTATTTGCCTACCTCCTCATACCTTTTGCACACAATGTATATAGACTCTTTTTTTCTACTGTGTTATTGACTTGTTTATTGTTTACTCCATGTGTAACTCTGTGTTGTCTGTTCACACTGCTATGCTTTATCTTTGTAAGGTCGCAGTTGTAAATGAGAACTTGTTCTCAACTAGCCTACCTGGTTAAATAAAGGTGAAATAAAAATAAAAATAAAATGTGACATGGAATCGGTACATGGAAAATCTCATCCCAATTATTTAGCAAACGGTATGGTGGAGTTGTACATTTTTTGGTACTTAAATGAAACTGACACACTTTTTTTATTTATCACAATTTTGGTCTTCAATGCAGGGCCAACAGTCAAGTTCCTTACCTTTTCCCTGTTCCACTTGCCTCCTCCATTGTTGCGGTAATGCTGCAATCGGTTGTAATTTTGGAGAGAGCAGACATTTCCATATATTTTGTTAACTGCATGTGAGACTTAACTCCACCAGTCCTATTTATGATATAATTTATAAAGATTATATCGTTTAATATTTTTTTTATAAAAAAAAAATCTATTAGTATATTTGAGTTTAACCATACTGTGATATTTGTTATAATATTTTTTATTTTTTTCTTCTGGTGGATTAAACTGAAATTGCAGCCAGATGTATATGGCTCATTTTAAAACAGGCAATATTTTGGAGATTATTTCCTTTTCAAATAACCGAAAGTGAGAGGTGTAAAAATGCCATTCTTACTAATCTGCTAGAGAACCAGTTTGAATTTAAGTATAGTTTTCGTATGACTGAAGCATTTAGTGAAAGGTGCAATGATTTAATATTTAATAATTTCTGCCCTTCCGAATTTCATATTCATTAAATATATAGGCATGTTTAATTTTGTCTGGTTTGCCATTCCAAATAAAGAGGAGTATTTTTTGGTCATATAATTTAAAAAACAAGTTGTTAGGTGTAGGCAGGGCCATATAAAAGCTTAGTTTTATTACAAAACAATAGGTAATATGGTGCACGAATCATAATTCTGTTTTAATGCAGAGAGGTCAGAAAAATGATCTAGATCCTGTATGAGGCTGTGCAGGGATACAAATTGCAGATTTTTCGTCAGCGTTTTTGTTTTTAAGCCCTGGATTTCTAAGCCATTGATATTGTTGGATCTGATTTGAATAGCTAACATTTCGATGGCCATAATAAATAGATATACCAATAGTGGACAAGTTAATACTTCCTGAAAAGTAGCCATTATTTACTATTTTACACAGGTGGTAGATCATTCCTGATACACACAGGAAACTGTTGAGTGTGAAAAACCACCATGTTTGCAGTTCTTGACACATTCAAATCGGTGCGCCTGGCACCTACTACCATACCCTGTTCAAAGGCACTTAAATATTTTGTCTTGCCCATTCACCCTCTAAAACATGAAACATGTGACATCAATAAGGGATAATAGTTTTCACCTGGGCAGTCTATGTCTTGGAAAAAGCAGGTGTTCCTAATGTTTTGTACACATTGGAAATAATTGACAGCAACATAAAAAATGTGGGTATACATTGCAAACAGGGCTTGTATCAGTATCAGAGTGGGTGTTTGCAGCACTTTGAAGTTTGCCTGAGAACAAGTATACACTAACCAACTAGCCTTGATTTCACAGAGGAGTGAAAAAGCAACTGAATTGAACAACCTAGAGGAAAGTTGTTGTGATGGATAAAACAATGGATGGATTGGATCAAGCTTTGTTTGATTGATGATCTTTTGAAGAAAGTGGTATGTGTGTGTCTATGTTCCCTTCTCTCATATTCTCTTTTATAGAATGACAAACGACAGAGAAATGATATAACATTCCATACATGTCTGTTGCAGGGGAGGCTCCTCAGAGAAAGGGTAGGACCATCCTCCTCAGTGAACTTCATTAAAATAAAAATGGTAAAACATTGAAAAAGTTATCCTTTTTAGATAAAACTATACTAAATATATTCATGTCACCAAATAATTGATTATAAACACTGTTTTGCAATGAAGGTCTACAGTAGCCTAAACAGCACTCAGTAGGGTAGCACCATTGTGTAGCCGGAGGACAGCTAGCTTCCGTCCTCCTCTTGGTACATTGACTTCAATACAAAACCTAGGAGGCTCTTGGTTTTCACCCCCTTCCATAGACTTATACAGTAATTATGACAGCTTCCGGTGGACGTCCTCCAACTTATCAGAGCTCTTACAGCATGAACTGACATGTTGTCCACCCAATCAAAGGATCACAGAATGAATCTAGTACTGAAAGCATAAGTTACAGCTAGCTAGCTAGCACTGCTGTGTGCATAAAATGTGGTGAGAAGTTGACTCAAAGAGAGAGAAAGACAATAGTTCAACAGATTTGAAACAAATTAATTTCTTCAAAAATGAAGCAGAAGCAAGACAGAGAGAGAGAGGATTTCATTTTTTTTCAGTTTCAAATCAAATCAAATTTTATTTATCACGTGCCGAACACAACCTTACTTACAAGCCCTTAACCAGCAATGCAGTTTTAAGAAAATACCAACAAAAAAAGTAAGAGATAAGATTTTTTTTTAAAGATCAGCAGTAAATAACAATAGCGGGGCTATATACAGGGGGTACAGAACAGAGTCAATGTGCGCGGGCACCGGTGTCGAGGTAGTTGAGGTAATTACAGTGCCTTGCGAAAGTATTCGGCCCCCTTGAACTTTGCGACCTTTTGCCACATTTCCGGCTTCAAACATAAAGATATAAAACTGTATTTTTTTGTGAAGAATCAACAACAAGTGGGACACAATCATGAAGTGTAACGACATTTATTGGATATTTCAAACTTTTTTAACAAATCAAAAACTGAAAAATTGGGTGTGCAAAATTATTCAGCCCCTTTACTTTCAGTGCAGCAAACTCTCTCCAGAAGTTCAGTGAGGATCTCTGAATGATCCAATGTTGACCTAAATGACTAATGATGATAAATACAATCCACCTGTGTGTAATCAAGTCTCCGTATAAATGCACCTGCACTGTGATAGTCTCAGAGGTCCGTTAAAAGCGCAGAGAGCATCTTGAAGAACAAGGAACACACCAGGGAGGTCCGAGATACTGTTGTGAAGAAGTTTAAAGCTGGATTTGGATACAAAAAGATTTCCCAAGCTTTAAACATCCCAAGGAGCACTGTGCAAGCGATAATATTGACATGGAAGGAGTATCAGACCACTGCAAATCTACCAACACCTGGCCGTCCCTCTAAACTTTCAGCTCATACAAGGAGAAGACTGATCAGAGATGCAGCCAAGAGGCCCATGATCACTCTGGATGAACTGCAGAGATCTACAGCTGAGGTGGGAGACTCTGTCCATGGGACAACAATCAGTCGTATATTGCACAAATCTGGCCTTTATGGAAGAGTGGCAAGAAGAAAGCCATTTCTTAAAGATATCCATAAAAAGTGTCATTTAAAGTTTGCCACAAGCCACCTGGGAGACACACCAAACATGTGGAAGAAGGTGCTCTGGTCAGATGAAACCAAAATTGAACTTTTAAGGCAACAATGCAAAACGTTATGTTTGGCGTAAAAGCAACACAGCTCAACACCCTGAACACACCATACCCACTGTCAAACATGGTGGTGGCAGCATCATGGTTTGGGCCTGCTTTTCTTCAGCAGGGACAGGGAAGATGGTTAAAATTGATGGGAAGATGGATGGAGCCAAATACAGGACCATTCTGGAAGAAAACCTGATGGAGTCTGCAAAAGACCTGAGACTGGGACGGAGATTTGTCTTCCAACAAGACAATGATCCAAAACATAAAGCAAAATCTACAATGGAATGGTTCAAAAATAAACACATCCAGGTGTTAGAATGGCCAAGTTAAAGTCCAGACCTGAATCCAATCGAGAATCTGTGGAAAGAACTGAAAACTGCTGTTCACAAATGCTCTCCATCCAACCTCACTGAGCTCGTGCTGTTTTGCAAGGAGGAATGGGAAAAAATTTCAGTCTCTCGATGTGCAAAACTGATAGAGACATACCCCATGCGACTTACAGCTGTAATCGCAGCAAAAGGTGGCGCTACAAAGTATTAACTTAAGGGGGCTGAATAATTTTGCACGCCCAATTTTTAAGTTTTTGATTTGTTAAAAAAGTTTGAAATATCCAATAAATGTCGTTCCACTTCATGATTGTGTCCCACTTGTTGTTGATTCTTCACAAAAAAAATCCAGTTTTATATCTTTATGTTTGAAGCCTGAAATGTGGCAAAAGGTCGCAAAGTTCAAGGGGGCCGAATACTTTCGCAAGGCACTGTATGTACAGTAGTGCAAAAAAGTATTTAGTCAGCCACCAATTGTGAAAGTTCTCCCACTTAAAAAGATGAGAGAGGCCTGTAATTTTCATCATAGGTACACTTCAACTATGACAGACAAAATGAGAGAAAAAAATTCAGAAAATCACATTGTAGGATTTTTAATGAATTTATTTGCAAATTATGGTGGAAAATAAGTATTTGGTCACCTACAAACAAGCAAGATTTCTGGCTCTCACAGACCTGTAACTTCTTCTTTAAGAGGCTCCTCTGTCCTCCACTCGTTACCTGTATTAATGGCACCTGTTTGAACTTGCTATCAGTATAAAAGACACCTGTCCACAACCTCAAACAGTCACACTCCAAACTCCACTATGGCCAAGACCAAAGAGCTGTCAAAGGACACCAGAAACAAAATTGTAGACCTGCACCAGCCTGGGAAGACTGAATATGCAATAGGTAAGCAGCTTGGTTTGAAGAAATCAACTGTGGGAGCAATTATTAGGAAATGGAAGACATACAAGACCACTGATAATCTCCCTCAATCTGGGGCTCCACGCAAGATCTCACCCTGTGAGGTCAAAATGATCACAAGAACGGTGAGCAAAAATCCCAGAACTACACGGGGGGACCTACTGAATGACCTGCAGAGAGCTGGGACCAAAGTAACAAAGCTTACCATGACACATGACTCAAATCCTGCACCTGCAGTTTGCAAGAGAGCATTTGGATGATCCACAAGAAGATTGGGAGAATGTCATATGGTCAGATGAAACCAAAATATAACTTTTTGGTAAAAACTCATCGCGTTTGGAGGACAAAGAATGCTGAGTTGCATCCAAAGAACACCATACCTACTGTGAAGCATGGGGGTGGAAACATCATGCTTAGGGGCTGTTTTTCTGCAAATGGACCAGGACGACTGATCCGTGTAAAGGAAAGAATGGATGGGGCCATGTATCGTGAGATTTTGAGTGAAAACCTCCTTCCATCAGCAAGGGCATTGAAGATGAAACGTGGCTGGGTCTTTCAGCATGACAATGATCCCAAACACACCGCCCGGGCAACGAAGGAGTTGCTTCGTAAGAAGCATTTCAAGGTCCTGGAGTGGCCTAGCCAGTCTCCAGATCTCAACCCCATAGAAAATCTTCATTAAAAAATCAAATCCTAAAATGTGATTTTCTGGAATTCTTTTCCTAATTTTGTCTGTCATAGTTGAAGTGTACATGTGATGAAAATTACAGGCCTCTCTCATATTTTTAAGTGGGAGAACTTGCACAATTGGTGGCTGACTAAATACTTTTTGCCCCACTGTACATGCAGGAGGGTTATTAAAGTGGCTATGCATAGATGATAAAAGAGTAGCAGCAGCGTAGGTGGGAGGGTGGGGGGATGGGTGCAAATAGTTTGGGTAGCCATTTGATTAGCTGTTCAGTAGTCTTATGGCTTGGGGATGTTTAGAAGCCTCTTGGACCTAGACCTGGCGCTCTGGTACTGCTTGCCGTGCGGTAGCAGAGAGAACAGTCTATGACTAGGGTGACTGGAGTCTTTGACAATTTTTAGGGCCTTCCTCTGATCCTGCCTGGTATAGAGGTCCTAGATGGCAGGCAGCTTGGCCCCGGTGATGTACTGGGCAGTTCGCAATGCCTTCTGTAGTTCCTTGTGGTTGGAGGGCGAGCAGTTGCCATACCAGGCAGTGATGCTTTCACTTACTTAGCTAGCAAATGCAGCTGGTTAGTTTAGTTACTCAAACACCCGGCTCAAACAGAGGGATACTATGTTAGCTAGCTGGCTATGACTTTCCAACACAACACTTGAACTCTTTCCAAGCCAAGGTAAGCTTTTGGTTTTATTAATTTATTGTCACCGGGACCCGCCGGTGTAACTGCTTACTGACTGTACACTGTAACGTTACTGCATGATTGTAGTGGGTTTACTAATGCATTAGTTCTATTAGCTATGTTGACTCGGATGTTACTTTGTGTGTAGCGGTTATGACATGGTTTGGCTTGGGAAGTTTTTTTTGCTTGGTCACATACAGTACAGTTGATGTGTTATTCATTGAAGTCCACAAATGAAGGGAAAAGGTGAGAGGAGGAGTGCAAAGAGGCTAGAATGAACACAATGTGGTTGCCATGATCAGGGGTGTCTTCATTACGCCAATTCTGTTGAAAAACATTTCTTAAACGGAAGCAAACGAAACGGGGATAAAAATACCTGAATTTGTCCAATTAAAAACTCTCCTTTGCAACTGTTGGACTAATGATTACACCCTAGATCAGCTAGATGCAGGCACTAGTATGCAAGGTGGTATTGAATGTGTCACTGTCTGTCCATGTGTCACTGTCTGTCATCTCAAAATTCTCTCAACTTGTGTGCACTTACGTTGTAAACTTTTATTCATAGGCTAGTTTGTAGCAACCTCATGATGGGTATAGGGAAAATTTGAGTATCATGTAGTAGCCTAAACCTACATTGAACTGGGTGAATGGAATATGAATGACAGTCACCCAACATGCTGTAATAGAAATTAGGCCATGCTCATGAAAAAATAATCATCCTCCCTCATCATAAACGGCACTGACCGCCACTGGTCTGTTGTTATATATACTTTCATAGTACTTATCATTATTGTGTTTTACAAGACAATATGCTGGGGAACAGTTATTGTAACTGTCTGTTATGAAGAAGACACAGGAAAAGGAAGACAAAATGTACATGTTGGTTGATTATATACAC
Organism: Oncorhynchus masou masou; assembly: GCF_036934945.1. Taxonomy (NCBI): domain Eukaryota; kingdom Metazoa; phylum Chordata; class Actinopteri; order Salmoniformes; family Salmonidae; genus Oncorhynchus; species Oncorhynchus masou. The sequence continues at coordinate 23,593,342 of NC_088217.1, read as the reverse complement.
TGGGTATTGTAAGATTTGACCTCCCTTGGATTTTAATAAAAAGATATTGCACTACAAAGTGGTAATCTTATAGACATTTTTTTGTAATTGATCTACACAAAATACTCCATAATGTCAAAGTGAAAATAAAATTCTACAAATTAATAAAAACAAAACTAAAATATAGTAGTTGCATACATATTCAACCCCCTTGTTTAGGCAAGCCTAAATTAGTTCAGGAGTCAAATTTGTCTTAACCTCTTGATGCTATGGGGGCGCTATTTCATTTTTGGATGAAAAACGTTCCCATTTTAAACAAGATATTTTGTCACAAAAAGATGCTCGACTATGCATATAATTGATAGCTTTCGAAAGAAAACACTCTGACGTGTCCAGAACTACCAAGATATTTTCTGTGCGTGCCCTAGAACGTGAGCTTCAGGCAAAACCAAGATGAGATGGCATCCAGGAAATGAGCAGGATTTTTGAGGCTCTGTTTTCCATTGTCTCCTTATATGGCTGTGAATGCGAGAGGAATGAGCCTGCCCTTTCTGTCGTTTCCCCAAGGTGTCTGCAGCATTGTGACGTATTTGTAGGCAGATCATTGGAAGATTGACCATAAGAGACCACATTTACCAGGTGTCCGCCCGGTGTCCTGCGCCGAAATTGGTGCGCAAAAGCCAGCTGCCAGTATTTTTCCATGGGATACAGAGAGGAAGGCAAGCTTCCACGAACTGCATATCAATGAAGAGATATGTGAAAAAACACCTTGAGGATTGATTCCAAACAACGTTTGCCATGTTTCGGTCGATATTATGTAGTTAATTCGGAAAAGTTTTACGTTGTAGGTGACTGAATTTTCGGTTCGTTTCGGTAGCCAGACGCAATGTAGAAAACGGAACGATTTCTCCTACACACAGACGCTTTCAGGAAAAACTGCACATTTGGTATGTAACTGAGAGTCTCCTCATTGAAAACATCAGAAGCTCTTCAAAGGTAAATTATTTTATTTATTTGGTTATCTGGTTTTTGTGAAAATGTTGCGTGCTAAATGCTACTCAAAATGCTATGCTAGCTTTGCATACTCTTACACAAATTAGTCAATTTCTATGGTTCAAAAGCATATTTTGAAAATCTGAGATGACAGTGTTGTTAAGAAAAGGCTAAGCTTGAGAGCAGACGCATTATTTTCATTTTATTTGCGATTTTCAGAAATCGTTAACGTTGCGTTATGCTAATGAGCCTGAGGCTTTAGTCACGATCCCGGATCCGGGATGGGGAGTTCCAAGAGGTTTTAACAAATCACATAATAAATTACATGGACTCACTCTGTGTGAAATAACAGGGGTTGACTACCACTTTCATGGACGCTAACTGCTTAAGCTAACACAAACTCCTTTTTGGAGAAACTCTTTTGGCTCATCACATACGCTGCTGTTACTGTTATTATTTATCCCATTGTCTAGTCACTTTATTCCTACCTATATATACATATCTACCTCAATTACCTTGTACCGCTGCACATTGACTCGGTGCTGGTACCCCGTGTACATAGCCAAGCTACCATTACTCATTGTGTATTTATTTATTTGTCTATTTATTCCTATTTATTTTCCTACTATTTATATTTTCTTTCTCTCTGTATTGTTGGGAAGGGCTCATCAGTAAGCATTTCACTGTTAGTGCACACCTGTTGTTTACAAAGCATGTGACAAATACAATTTTATTTGATTATTCACAATAGTATCTGCGGGAGTTTTGTTAAGAGTCTGAATGCTTTCTCTAAACATTGCCACACATCACTTCCAGTATGGTTTTGGACACATAAGGAACATATCTTTCATATCAGCGAGAAATCATAATTTAAAAAAAAGTTTCAATTACTACACATCTTTACAGGGTTAGGGTTCCCACACGGTCATATTTCCATATCACAGAGCTTGTTTCCAGAAAACAGATGGAAGACAGAGTGTACTACCTGTGCTAATTAGCTATCTTTGTGTCCGAACACCTGTGTGTAAATGAAAGACAGATGCCAAAAACGTGTTGTCACTGAAAAACACTGTTTGCTGCAACTGTGCGCATGCCCCGCCCCCCTGAGGATCTGTCTTTTTCAGCCATCTATCTCCTGTGTCTGAGTGGTGCAAAATCCACCTGTCACATCTCACTGGATTGCTTTCATTTTACTCCTGCGACTCTCTCATACTCTTGCTTGTGTGATATTACGTCTGATCTCACAAATCAACTAAAGCATGTATAGATAGGTGTAATCTCGAGGCAAGAGAGTTGATTTTTAATCTGAGGATATCCTGCTAATGACACACTTCAATCAGTGATTAATCAGTAATTAATCAGTAATTAATGAGGCGGTCTAGACAGCAGAGATGAGCGCAGGTAGGCTTTGACCAATACAGAGCAAGTTTTTTGGTGGTTGCAGTCCTGTTCCACCCCTTTATAATAATATACAAAAATGTGCAAATACACAGTGTATTTATGCAAATAAGGCACATATTATTTTGGGGAGCACTTTATCCACTGTGTGATTTGTATTTTTTGTATTTATTATGAATCCCCAAAGCAGCAGCTACTCTTCCTGAGGTCCAGCAAAATTAAGGCAGTTTATACAATTTTAAAACATTACAATACATTCACAGATTTCACAACACACTGTGTGCCCTCAGGCCCCTACTCCACCACTACCACATATCTACATACATCCATTTGTATGTATAGTACGTATGTTAACGTATGTGTGTGTGTGTATGCGTGTGTCTGTGCCAATGTTTGTGTTGCTTCACAGTCTCGGCTGTACCATAAGGTGTGTTTGCATCAGTTTTTTAAAATCTAATTTTACTGATTGCGTCAGTTACTTGATGTGGAATAGAGTTTCATGTAGTCATGGCTCTATGTGGTACTGTGTGCCTCCCATAGTCTGTTCTGGAGTTGGGGACTGTGAAGAGACCTCTTGTGGCATGTCTTGTGGGGTATGCATGGATGTCCGAGCTGTGTGCCAGTTGTTAAGACAGACAGCTCGGTGCATTCAGCATGTCAATAACTCTCATAAATAAAAGTAGTGATGAAGTCAATCTCTCCTCCACTGTCAGCCAGGAGAGATTGACATACATATTATTTATATTAGCTCTCTGTGTACATTCAAGGGCCAGCCGTGCTGCCCTGTTCTGAGCCAATTGCAATTTTCCTAAGTCCTTCTTTGTGGCACCTGACCACACAACTGAACAGTAGTCAAGGTGCGACAAAACTAGGGCCTGTAGGACCTGCCTTGTTGATAGTGATGTTAAGAAGGCAGAGCATCGCTTATTATTGACAGACTTATCCCCATTTTAGCTACTATTGCATCAATATGCTTTGACCATGACATTTTACAATCTAGTGTAACTCCAAGTAGTTTAGTCATCTCAACTTGCTCAATTTCCACATTATTTATTACAAGATTTAGTTGAGGTTTAGGGTTTAGTGAGTGTTTTGTTCCAAATACAATGGTTTTAGTTTTAGAAATATTTAGAGCTAACTTATTCCTTGCCACCCACTCTGAAACGAACTGCAGCTCTTGGTTGAGTGTTGCAGTCATTTCAGTCGCTGTAGTAGCTGACGTGTAGTGTTGAGTCATCCGCATACATAGAAACTCTGGCTTTACTCAAAGTCGTTAGTAAAAATTGAAAAAAAGCAAGGGGCCTAAGCAGCTACCCTGGGGAATTACTGATTTATAACTGGATTACATTTGATAGGCTTCCATTAAAGAACACCCTCTGTGTTCTGTTAGACAAGAAGTTTACCAAGGGTTGGTAACAGGCTGATTGGTCGGCTACTTGAGCCAGTAAAGGGGGCTTTACTATTCTTGGGTAGCGGAATGACTTTTGTTTCCCTCCAGGCCTGAGGGCACATGCTCTCTAGTAGGCTTCTTGATACTACCCATCCCGTATCCGGGATCGTGAATATAGCCTCAGGTTCATTAGCATAACACAACGTTAACGATTTCTGAAAATCGCAAATGAAATGAAAATAATATGCCTGCTCTCAAGCTTAGCCTTTTCTTAACAACACTGTCATCTCAGATTTTCAAAATATGCTTTTTAACCATAGCAAATCAAGCATTTGTGTAAGAGTATTGCAAGCTAGCTTAGCATTTTGCGTAGCATTTAGCACGCAACATTTTCACAAAAACCAGATAACCAAATAAATAAAATCATTTACCTTTGAAGAACTTCGGATGTTTTCAATGAGGAGACTCTCAGTTACATAGCAAATGTTCAGTTTTTCCTGAAAGAATCTTTGTGTAGGAGAAATCGCTCCGTTTTGTACATCACATTTGGCTACCGAAACAAACCGAAAATTCAGTCACCAAAACGTCAAACTTTTTCCAAATTAACTCCATAATATCGACCGAAACATGGCAAACGTTGTTTAGAATCAATCCTCAAGGTGTTTTTTCACATATCTCTTCATTGATATGCTGTTCGTGGAAGCCTGCTTTCGTCTCAGAATCCCATGGAAAAATACCAGCAGCTGAAAATGACGCACCAATTTCAACGGAGGACACCGGGCGGACACCTGGCAAATGTAGTCTCTTATGGTCAATCTTCCAATGATATGCCTACAAATACGTCACAATGCTGCAGACACCTTGGGGAAACGATAGATAGGGCAGGCTCATTCCTGTCGCATTCACAGCCATATAAGGAGACAATGGAAAACAGAGCCTCAAAAATCCTGCTCATTTCCTGGTTGCAGTTTCATCTTGGTTTTGCCTGTAGCTCCTGTTCTGGGGCACTCACAGACAACATCTTTGCAGTTCTGGAAACTCCAGAGTGTTTTCTTTCCAAAGCTATCAATTATATGCATAGTCGAGCATCTTTTTGTGACAAAATATTTTGTTTAAAACGGGAACGTTTTTCATCCAAAAATGAAATACTGCCCCCAGAGTTTCAAGAGGTTAAATTGAAGATGTGGCAAATAGGAGTGGCAATCCGTCTGCTATTATCTTCAGCAATTTTCTATCTAGATTGTCAGACCCTGATGGCTTGTAATTGTTGATAGACAACAATCATTTTTTCACCTCTTCAACACTGACTTTACGGAATTCAAAAGTACAATTCTTGTCTTTCATAATTTGGTCCGATATACTTGGATGTGTAGTGTCAGCGTATGTTGTTGGCATGTCATCCCTAAGTTTACTTATCTTGCCAATGAAAAATTCATTCGTTTGCAATATCAAAGTCAGTAGTTTACAATATCAGTGGGCTTTGTGATGAATGAGCTATCTGATTCAATAAATTAAGGAGACGAGTTGGCTTTTTTCCCCAAAATGTCATTCAGTTTTCCTCATCAATCTCCACACAATGCTCCATAATAACAAAGCAAAAACAGGATAAGAAATGTTTGCAAATGTATTAAAAATAAAAAACAGAAATACATTATTGACTTAAGTACTCAGACCCTTTGCTATGAAACTCAAAATAGAGCTCAGGTGCATTCTGTTTCCATTGATCATCCTTGAAATGTTTATACAACTTGATTGGAGTCCACCTGTGGTAAATTACATTGATTGGACATGATTTGGAAAGGCACACGTCTATATAAGGTCCCACAGTTGACAGTGGATGGAAGAACGGAAGAAGTTTGGAACCACCAGGTTTGGAACCACTTTTCCTTGAGCTGGCCATCCGGCCAAACTGAGCAATCGGGGGAGAAGGGCCTTGGTCAGGGAGGCGACCAAGAACCTGTTGGTCACTCCGACAGCGCTCCAGAGTTCCTCTGTGGAGATGGGAGAACCTTCCAGAAGGACAACCATCTCTGCAGCACCCAACCAATCAAGCCTTTATGGTAGAGTGGCCAGATGGAAGCCACTCCTTAGTAAATGGCACATGACAGCCTGCTTGGAGTTTGCCAAAAGGCACATAAAAGTATCTCAGACCATGAGAAACAAGATTGTCTGGTCTGATGAAACCAAGATTGAACTCTGGCCTGAATGCCAAGTGTAACATCTGGAGGAAACCTGACACCATCCCTACGGTGAAGCATGGTGGTGGCAGAATCATGCTGTAAAGATGTTTTTCAGCGGCAGGGACTGGGAGACTAGTCAGGATCGAAGATGAACGTAGTAAAGTACAGAGAGATCATTGATGAAAACCTTCTCCAGAGTGCTCAAGACTTCAGACTGGGGCGAAGGTGAACCTTCCAATAGTACAACGACCCTAAGCACACAGCCAAGACAACCCAGGAGTGGCTTCAGGACAAGACTCTGAATGTCCTTGAGTGGCCCAACCAGAGCCCAGACTTGAACCTTATCTAACATCTCTGGAGAGACCTGAAAATAGCTGTGCAGTGATACTCCCCATATAACCTGACAGAGCTTGAGAGGGTCTGCAGAGAAGAATGAGAGAAACTCCCCAAATATAGGAGCTCCAAGCTTGTAGTGCCATACCCATTAAGGGCTTAAAGCTGTGTAAATCACTGTCAAAGATTCTTCAACAAAGTACTGAGTATAGGGTCTGAATACTTATGTAAATATAATATTTCAGTTTTTTATACATTTGCAAACATCTCTTTAACCTGTTTTTGCTTAGTCATTACGGGGTATTGTGTGTAGATTCATTAAAAAAATTAAAATAAAAAATTAGAACAAAGCTATAACAAAATGTGGAAAAGTCAAGAGGTCTGAAAACTTTCCCAATGCAACCAAAATCCCTGAACGTTCATTATTTGTCTGTGCCAGTAAAATGTTTCATGCACTATAAATCAGTCAATATCTGATCGATTTACAAATTTCAAAAAGGTTTGAGTATCTCCATCCATTGTCCAACTGTTTTATTTATTAGAATTGTTTTTAAGTGCTTACAGTAAGTGTATTTAGTATTTGTGAAATGATTTTGATGTGATATGTAAGTAGAGGGATTTCTGTTTCTAGAACCATACTGCAATTGAGAATCGATTCACGTTTAGATGGAGTAATTAACTGTTTTTGATTCCAGAGCCAAATCACCTTCAAACAGAACATTGCAATGTCCTTGAACTCAGGAGTAACGTCAGGGTCCTTTAGTCCACTATTGGGATAGGGGTTGACATTTTTGAAATGACTATCCCTTCCTCTGTCCACCATATAGTCAATAATTGAATTTACAGCACAGATTCAACTACAAAAACCAGGGAGCTTTTAAAAAGCCTCATAAAGAAGGGCAGTGATTGGTAGATGGTTAACAATAAGATATCAGACATTGAATATCAATTTAAGCATGGTCAAGTTAATAATTATGCTGTGGATGATGCATTAAACCACCCAGACACATCTGAGATACAGTCATCCTTTTGAACTGAGCTGCAGGACAGGAAGGAAACTGCTCAGGGATGTCACCATGAGGCCATTGGTGATATTAAAACAGCTATGGACTTCAATGGCTGTGATGGTTGAAAACTAAGGACGGATGAACAACATCCGGGGCGGCAGGGTAACCGGAAGGTTGCAAGTTCAAACCCCTTAGCTGACAAGGTACAAATCTGTCGTTCTGCCCTTGTGTAACAAACAACTCCCTACATAGTGCACTACTTTTGACCAGAACGCTATGGGACCTGGTCAAAGTAATGCTCTATGTAGGGAATAGGGTTCCATTTGAGGCACACTCAGGGTTAGTAACAGGAATGAACTGAAGTGGACATTCTTCCCTGCATGCCTTGTATTATTCATCTCTGAGAGTGGAATAAATGGTGTGATCTTGAAAATACCTTAACACTGCTGCTCATGAATTTACAAAACCGTTTACATAAAACTTTGATTTCTGGTCTACCAGTTATTTAATTACAGATGTATACATCCCTCTGTGTCATCTGTACACTCCCAATTCCTCCCTCTCTTCCCTTCTCATCCCTCCCTTCTTAATCTCTCCCATTTTTTTCACTTACAGCTGAGCATATCATAGCAATTGACTCAAATGATGTCAATTAGCCTATCAGAAGCTTCTAAAGACATTACATCATTTTCTGGAATTTTCCAAGCTGTTTAAAGGTAGTCAACTTAGTGTATGTAAACTTCTGACCCACTGGGATTGTGATACAGTAATAAGTGAAATAATCTGTCTATAAACAATTGTTGGAAAAATGACTTGTGTCATGCACAAAGTAGATGTCCTAACCGACTTGCCAAAACTATAGTTTGTTAACAAAAAATGTGTGTAGTGGTTGAAAAACAAGTTTTAATGACTCCAACCTAAGTGTATGTAAACATCCGACTTCAACTGTACATATGAGATGAGTAATACAAGATATGTAAACATTATTAAAGTGGCTAGTGTTTCATTATTAAAGTGGCCAGTGATTTCAAGTCTGTGTATATATATATATTTTTCCACCTTTATTTACCCTGGTAGGCAAGTTGAGAACAAGTTCTCATTTACAATTGCGACCTGGCCAAGATAAAGCAAAGCAGTTCGACACGAACAACAACACAGAGTTACACATGGAGTAAAACAAACATACAGTCAATAATACAGTAGAAAAATAAGTCTATATATAATGTGAGCAAATTAGGTGAGATAAGGGAGGTAAAGGCAAAACAAAAGGCCATGGTGGCGAAGTAAATACAATATAGCATATAAAACACTGGCATGGTAGATTTGCAGTGGAAGAATGTGCAAAGTAGAGAGAAATAATGGGGTGCAAAGGAGCATAAATAAATAAATAAATAAATACAGTAGGGGGAGAGGTAGTTTGGGCTAAATTATAGATGGGTTATGTACAGGTGCAGTAATCTGTGAGCTGCTCTGACAGCTGGTGCTTAAAGCTAGTGAGGGAGATAAGTGTTTCCAGTTTCAGAGATTTTTGTAATTTGCTCCAGTCATTGGCAGCAGAGAACTGGAAGGAGAGGTGACCAAAGGAAGAATTGGTTTTGGGGGTGACCAGAGAGATATACCTGCTGGAGCGCGTGCTACAGGTGGGTGCTGCTATGGTGACCAGTGAGCTGAGATAAGGGGGGACTTTACCTAGCAGGGTCTTGTAGATGACCTGGAGTCAGTGGGTTTGGGACAAGTATGAAGCGAGGGCCAGCCAACGTGAGCGTACAGGTCGCAGTGGTGGGCAGTATATGGGGCTTTGGTGACCAAACGGATGGCACTGTCATAGACTGCATCCAATTTATTGAGAAGTCGAGGGCAGGTAGGATGGTCAGTTTTCAAGGGTATGTTTGGCAGCATGAGTGAAGGATGCTTTGTTTTGCGAAATAGGAAGCCAATTCCAGATTTAACTTTGGATTGGAGATGTTTGATGTGAGTCTGGAAGGAGAGTTTACAGTCTAACCAGACAGTTGTCCACATATTCTAAGTCAGAACCGTCCAGAGTAGTGATGTTGGACGGGCGGACAGGTGCAGGCAGCGATTGGTTGAAGAGCATGCATTTAGTTTTACTTGTATTTAAGAGCAATTGGAGGCCACAGAAGGAGTTGTATGGCATTGAAGCTCGTGTGGAGGGTTGTTAACACAGTGTCCAAAGAAGGGCCAGAAGTATACAGAATAGTGTCATCTGCGTAGAGGTGGATCAGAGACTCACCAGCAGCAAGAGTGACATCATTGATGTATGCAGAGAAGAGAGTTGGTCCAAGAATTTAACCCTGTGGGACCCCCATAGAGACTGCCAGAGGTCCGGACAACAGGCCTTCCGATTTGACACACTGAACTCTATCAGAGAAGTAGTTGGTGAACCAGGCAAGGCAATCATTTGAGAAACCAAGGCTATATAGGGCAGCAGCCTCTAATGTGCTAGTGACAGCGATTTAAAAGTCTGATGGCCGTAAGATAAAGCTGTTTTTCAGTCTCTCGGCCCCAGCTTTGATGCACCTGTACTGACCTCGCCTTCTGGATGGTAGCGTGGTAAACAGGCAGTGGCTCAGGGGTTGTTGTCTTTGATCGTCTTTTTGACATTCTTGTGACATCGGGATATAATTAAGCAATAAGGCCCGGGGGGGTGTGGTATACTTGGCTTATTCCACAAACCCAAGTTGCTATTGCTATTATAAACTGTTTGCCAACATAAATAGAACAATAAACAAGTATTTTTGTATCATACTATGATATATTGTCTTATATACACACACGTCTTAAATTCTGTTTCAGCCAATCAGCAGCCAGGACCCAAATTACCCAGTTTAAAACATGCCATATTTAAATGGACAATATACCAAGGCTATGGGCTGTAACCAGGCACTCTGCATTGCGTTGTGCATAAGAACAGCACTTAGCTGTGGTATATTGGCCATTTCAGGGGTGGCAGGTTTGTAGGACCGTTGGGCCAGTAACCTTTACGAGCTGACAAGGTAAAAATCTGTTGTTCTGCCCCTGAGCGCCGATGATGTGGATGTCCATTAAGGCAGCCCCCCGCACCTCTCTGATTCAGAGGAGTTGGATCAAATGCGGAAGAAAAATTTCAGTTGTACAACTGACTAGGTATACCACCCCCACCCCGAGGTGCCTTATTGCTATAACCTGGTTACCAACTTAATTAGACCAGTAAATAGTTTTTTTTGTTGGTCATACCCATGGTATACAGTCTAATATACCACAGCTTTCAGCATTCAGGGCTCAAACCAACCGGCTTATACAGTACTTATACTGATTTTATAGATTTCAAGTTGTTTGGTCAGATTGAAAGGATGGGAAAAATAAACAGTATGAAAAAACATACCCAAACAAACATATTCTAAATAGTTTTTGTCTTACTCAAAAGAAAAACACTATATAAAAATCAAAAGTAAGATCATCTCAAATATAGATACACTACAGTTTTACTGCAATTACAGGATGAAGGTCAAAACATCAGTCACAAGGGATGATCATTAGAATTTTAATAGTAAAAACATAACAATCAAGTAAAAAAAAATCTAAAATGCATCCAAACACACTTGTTCACCATGCTTATCATATCAATGAAGTACTTAAAAACAAACATGGATTTCAAGAAACTCAGGTTACCTGACGTTTTTTTTTCTTCAAGTAGGCTATTTTCTGTCAGCCAACCAACAGTAGGACAGAAAGAAGGAAATCATTTTCCCTTTGGAACTCTGCCTGACCAACAGCTCAACACAACACACTCATCAGACTAACTCATCACCTTAAGATAGGTTTGGGAATGTAAAAAAACTCTACTTGTAGGAAGACACAATTGCTCTATCTCAAGTCTTTCTGTGATTCCCTGCATCCTATTTCCTCACCTCAACCATATTGGAGGAGGAAGTGCAAAATGGGAGGATTCAAGGAAAGACTAATTGAAAAAGAGCCATAGAAAACTGCACATTACAATTCTCTCCTCATCCCCCAACCTCCACGTCTTCATCTCCCCCACTTCATCCCCTCACTCCTCCCCCCCAGCTACAACCCCTCTCTCCTCTATGGTTGTCTCTAGGTGCTTGTTGCCGGGGGCGTCGCTAGCTTGCTCTGTCCCTGCTTCCTCCTGTCCATCTGGGAGTTCCATGTCCAACTCCTCAAAGGAGGAGGAGCTGGAGCTCCTGTCACTGCGGTCTTCACCTCCTCCTCCTCCTCCTCCTCCTTTTCCTCCTCTGTAGTGTCGGGTCAGGGAGGGGACGCTGGATGGGGCTAGGGAGGTCTCTCTGCTGTCTGACAGGAAAACACCACTCCCTGAACTGCACTCACTATTGGAGTCCGCACCTAGTGAGACAGGGAGAGAGAAAGTAAGAATAGTTAGAGGCCATGCTTAGGGAGAAAAAGACATGGGGAGAACAGGTAAGACGAAAGAGAATGCACACCTTTTTGTTGGCACTGTGTTACTAAGCAGAATGAATGAAAATGATGAGCATATAACATATGTGAATCAACAGACACAGACAGACAGACAGACAAACACACACACAGACAGACAAGAGCTAGATAGACAGATAAATAGATAGACAACACATATAGATGGACATACAAGACACTTTAAACAATGCCACTTTAATAATGTTTACATCTCTTACATTACTCATATCATATGTATATGCTGTATTTTATACCTATTTATATCTATTGCACCTTGCCAATGCTGGTCGGCCATCGCTCATCCATATATTTATATGTACATATTCTCATTCACCCCCCTTTAGATTTGTGTGTATTAGGTAGTTGTTGGAGAACTGTTAGATTACTTGTTAGATTTTACTGCACTGTCGGAACCAGAAGCACAAGCATTTCACTACACTCGCATTAGCATTTGCTAACCATGTGTATGTGACAATTAACATCTGATTTGAGTGGCCGGTCGAAAGCCACTCCTCAGTAAAAGACACATGACAGCCCGCTTGCAGTTTGCCAAATGGCTCCTAAAGACTCTCAGACCATGAGAAACAAGATTATCTGGTCTGATGAATCCCTACGGTGAAGCATGGTGGAGGCAGAATCATGCTTTGGCGATGTTTTTCAGTGCCAGGGACTGGGAGACTAGTCAGGACCAAGGCAAAGATGAACGGAGAAAAGTAGAGCGATCCTTGATGAAAAACTGCTTCAGAGCTCTCAGGACCTCAGATTGGGGCGAAGGTTCACCTTTCAACTGGACAATGACCCTATGCACACAACCAAGACAATGCAGGAGTGGCTTTGGGACAAGTCTCCGAATGTTCTTGAGTGGCCAAGACAGAGCCCGGACTTGAACCTGATCTAACATCTCTGAAGAGACCTGTTAATAGCTGTGCAGCGACGCTCCCCATCCAACCTGACAAAGCTTGAGAGGATCTGCAGAGAAGAATGGGAGAAACTCCTCAAATACAGGTGTGCCAAGCTTGTAGTGTCATACCCAAGAAGACAAAGACAAAGTACTGAGTAAAGTACGTATACAAATGTGATATTGTAGTTATTTATTGATTTCATTTTGCAAAAAATTCTAGAAACCAATTTCCGCTTTGTCAATGCATTTTTGAATAAGGCTGTAGCGTAAAACAAAAGGTGGAAAGAGTCAAGGGGTCTGAATCCTTTCCGAATGCACTGTAAATGTGGTAGACACTTGGAGGCTGCTCTTTGTTCTCATGCACCATCTCCTGTCGTTGTGCAAGGCACTTAATCCCACCACCAAGTACAATACCTATTAGGCAACTGAATAAAAACATGACAAACTGGCTCTGGTGTGTTTGAGCAAGGCTGGATCAAAAGACTGCACACCCAGTAGCTCTTCAGACTGAGGATTAACCAAGGTCTAGTTGAGCAGCTCATTTAAAAAATAAAATTTATGTAGGGGGTGGATCAGCTTTAATACTGCGGATAGATTGATGGTTCAACAATGTAATTGTCTACATAATTTCCAATCCCCCATACCTACCTACCTACCTACCTTACAGACAATATATTTAACAATGTAAGGTTTTGTATTTTATTTTCACAAGTCAACCTTGTGTTTCTGTTTCATTGTGTTCTTGAACGTAGCCCTGTCTTTCATTTTTGTTCATTGATGTTAGTTCCTCACCTGGGCTCATCAGCTCATTATTTAGTTCAGTTCATTCGGTTTGTGCATTTGAGGTATTCATTTTGACTCTAATAAGCCTTTCCCTAGCTTGTTTGTGAGAACCAGTTATAGCCATCAGTCCTAGTTTTGATTCACCTGCCTGTTTGCCTACCTGTGTTTGACCATTGTCTGCCTGTGACCACGATTCCTGCCTTCTGTGAAGGCGAAATAGACACCTGCCGCGCTCTGTGCGTGAATCTACACCTTTTTTTCTCACTGCGTATTCATTACATACAAGAGTTATAATTTGTTTGTTTTTAGTCCTGGTCTTCCTCTACTTTTAGTCCTGGCCATCCAGTTTGATTTCCATTTGTAACTGTGCTATTTCAAAAGTTCTGAACCTACAGTGGGGCATAAAGGTATTCAGTCAGCCCCCAATTGTGCAAGTTCTCCCACTTAAAAAGATGAGAGAGGTCTGTAAATGAGTGAAAAAAATTCCAGAAAATCACATTGTAGGATTTTTAATGATTTTATTTGCAAATTATGGTGGAAAATAAGTATTTGGTCACCTACAAACAAGCAAGATTTCTGGCTCTCACAGACCTGTAACTTCTTCTTTAAGAGGCTCCTCTGTCCTCCACTCGTTACCTGTATTAATGGCACCTGTTTGAACTTGTTATCAGTATAAAAGACACATGTCCACAAACTCAAACAGTCACACTCCAAACTCCACTATGCCCAAGACCAAAGAGCTGTCAAAGGACACCAGAAACAAAATTGTAGACCTGCACCAGGCTGGGAAGACTGAATCTGCAATAGGTAAGCAGCTTGGTTTGAAGAAATCAACTGTGGGAGCAATTATTAGGAAATGGAAGCCATACAAGACCACTGATAATCTCCCTCGATCTGGGGCTCCACGCAAGATCTCAACACTTTTTGGTAAAAACTCAACTCGTCGTGTTTGGAGGACAAAGAATGCTGAGTTGCATCCAAAGAACACCATACCTACTGTGAAGCATGGGGGTGGAAACATCATGCTTTGGGGCTGTTTTTCTACAAAGGGACCAGGACGACTGATCCGTGTAAAGGAAAGAATGAATGGGGCCATGTATCGTGATATTTTGAGTGAAAACCTCCTTCCATCAGCAAGGGCATTGAAGATGAAACGTGGCTGGGTCTTTCAGCACGACAATGATCCCAAACACACCGCCCGGGCAACGAAGGAGTGGCTTCGTAAGAAGCATTTCAAGGTCCTGGAGTGGCCTCGCCAGTCTCCAGATCTCAACCCCATAGAAAATCTTTGGAGGGAGTTGAAAGTCCGTGTTGCCCAGCCCCAAAACATCACTGCTCTAGAGGAGATCTGCATGGAGGAATGGGCCAAAATACCAGCAACAGTGTGTGAAAACCTTGTGAAAACATTTGACCTTTGTCATTGCCAACAAAGGGTACATAACAAAGTATTGAGATAAACTTTTGTTATTGACCAAATACTTATTTTCCACCAACATTTGCAAATAAATTCATAAAAAATCCTACAATGTGATTTTCTGGATTTTTTTTTCTCATTTTGTCTGTCCTAGTTGAAGTGTACCTATGATGAAAATTACAGGCCTCTCTCATCTTTTTAAGTGGGAGAACTTGCACAATTGGTGGCTGACTAAATACTTTTTTGCCCCACTGTATATACAGTTGAAGTCGGATGTTTACATACACCCTAGCCAAATACATTTAAACTCAGTTTTCACAATTCCTGACATTTAATCCTCGTAAAATTCCCTGTTTTAGGTCAGTTAGGAGCACCACTTTATTTTAAGAATGTGAAATGTCAGAATAAATAGTAGAGAAAGATTTATTTCAGCTTTTATTTCTTTCATCACATTCCCAGTGGGTCAGAAGTTTACATACACCCAATTAGCATTTGGTAGCATTGCCTTTAAATTGTTTAACCTGGGTCAAACGTTTCATGTAGCCTTCCACAAGCTTCCTTCATAATAAGTTGTGTAACTGAGTCAGGTTTGTAGGCCTCTGCTCGCACACGCTTTTTCAGTTCTGTCCACAGATTTTCTATGGGATTGAGGTCAGGGCTTTGTGATGGCCACTCCAATACCTTGACTTTGTTGTCCTTAAGCCATTTTGCCACAACTTTGCTCGGGGTCATTGTCCATTTGGAAGACCCATTTGCGACCAAGCTTTTACTTCCTGACTGATGTCTTGAGATGTAGCATCAATATATCCACATAATTTTCCTGCATCATGATGACATCTATTTTGTGAAGAGCACCAGCCCTTTCTGCAGCAAAGCACCCCAACAACATGATGATGCCACCCTGTGCTTCACGGTTGGGATGGTGTTCTCCGGCTTGCAAGCCTACCCCCTTTTCCTCCAAACATAACGATGGTCATTATGGCCAAACAGTTTTATTTTTGTTTCATCAGACCAGAGGACATTTCTCCAAAAAGTATGATATTTGTCCCCATGTGCAGTTGCAAACCGTAGTCTGGCTTTTTTATGGTGCTTTTGGAGCAGTGGTTTCTTCCTTGTTGAACGGCCTTTCAGGTTATGTCAATATAGGACTTGTTTTACTTCCTCCAGCATCTTCACAAGGTCCTTTGCTCTTGTTCTGGGATTGATTTGCACTTTTTGTACCAAAGTATGTTCATCTCTAGGAGACAGAATGCGTCTCCTTCCTGAGCAGTATTTTTTGTTTGTTTTACTTTTATTTAACTTGGCAAGTCAGTTAAGAACAAATTCTTATTTTCAATGACGGCCTAGGAACAGTGGGATAACTGCCTGTTCATGGGCAGAACAACAGATTGTGCTTGGGGGTTTGAACTTGCAACCTTCCGGTTACTAGTCCAACGCTCTAACCACTAGGCTACCCTGCAGCCCCAATATTGACGGCTGCGTGGTCCCATGGTGTTCATACTTGCATACTATTCTTTGTACAGATGAACGTGGTACCTTCAGGCATTTTGAAATTGCTCCCAAGGATGAACCAGATTTGTGGAGGTCTACACTTTTTTTTCTGAGGTCTTGTCTGAATTCTTTTGATTTTCCCATGATGTCAAGCAAAGAGACACTGAGTTTGAAGCTAGGCCTTGAAATATATCCATAGCTACACCTCCAATTGACTCAAATTATGTCAATTAGCCTATCAAAAGCTTCTAAAGGCATGACATAATTTTCTGGAATTTTCCATGCTGTTTAAAGGCACAGTCAACTTAGTGTATGTAAACTTCTAGCACCTGGAATTGTGATACAGTGAAATAATATCTGTAAACAATTGTTACTGTGTCATGCACACAGTAAATGTCCTAACCGACTTGACAAAACTATAGTTTGACAAGAAATTTGTGGAGTGGTTGAAAAACGAGTTTTAATGACTGAAGTGTTTGTAAACTTCCGACTTCAACTGTACATTTTAAAGACCCTGTATGTTTAAAAAAACATTTCTTATTGTTATTAGTCCCACCCTTTAGCTTCATTCAACCCCTCCCATCTATCTCTTAACACCATCCATTATGGATTTTTATTTGCCATGTTTTTCAAATGTGCTGTGATGCTTCACAAAAGTACTGAACCTGTCTATTATCATTGTTTATACAGATTGTAAATTAAAGAAACATTTTTGCTTAAATAATTATATTACAGACCAATTGACTATGACTTTTCAAATCACCCAGTACTGCTATCTGCAGCGTTCGTTCTAGGTAAATGTTGCAATTCTTCAGCCATTCCTGGACCTGTGACCAAAAACAAGGTACATATGGACAGTACCAAAATAAATCTAATGACCTTGCCTCCTCGCGGCAAAATCTGCAGAGCTGGGAAGATTGTATGGCCCCCACATATATAACATTCTATTGGTTGCAAGATTTAAATTGAAAAATTCAAAGTTTCCAATCCGGAGTCGTTTTTCTTGTCAATTCATAAACCATGTGCCATGGAATTGGTACATCGAAAATCTCTTCAACTATTTTGCCATTTTTAAAAGGCACAGCTGTCAATTTTTTAGTCCTTAAATGTGAAACTGGTATATATTTTCTTGAACCATTTTTGGTCTTTAATGCAGGGCTGACAGACAAGTTCCTTTACTTACCGCACCCTTCCACTTGCCTCTTCAATTTTTGTGGTAATGCTGCAATTAGTTATAATTATTGGCATAGAGCAGACATTTCCATACAGTGGGGCAAAAAAGTATTTAGTCAGCCACCAATTGTGAGAGTTCTCCCACTTAAAAAGATGAGCGAGGCCTGTAATTGTCATCATATGTACACTTCAACTATGACAGACAAAATGAGAAAACAAAATTCAGAAAATCACATTGTAGGATTTTTAATGAATTTATTTGCAAATTATGGTGGAAAACAAGTATTTGGTCAATAACAAAAGTTTCTCAATACTTTGTTATATACCCTTTGTTGGCAATGACAGAGGTCAAACATTTTCTGTAAGTCTTCACAAGGTTTTCACACACTGTTGCTGGTATTTTGGCCCATTCCTCCATGCAGATCTACTCTAGAGCAGTGATGTTTTGGGGCTGTTGCTGGGCAACACGGACTTTCAACTCCCCCCAAAGATTTTCTATGGGGTTGAGATCTGGAGACTGGCGAGGCCACTCCAGGACCTTGAAATGCTTCTTACGAAGCCACTCCTTCGTTTCCCGGGCGGTGTGTTTGGGATCATTGTCATGCTGAAAGACCCGGCAACATTTCATCTTCAATGCCCTTGCTGATGGACTCAAAATCTCATGATACATGGCCCCATTCATTCTTTCCTTTACACGGATCAGTCGTCCTGGTCCCTTTGCAGAAAAACAGCCCCAAAGCATGATGTTTCCACCCCCATGCTTCACAGTAGGTATGGTGTTCTTTGGATGCAACTCAGCAAAAATGAGGGAACGCGAACAACAGGTATAAGCCAATTAAAAAATGTTCTTTATTGTAAACAAAACTATTAACTTTAAACTAATAAAATGAATGAGGTGTGGAAGTATCATAATGTAATGTGTATTTAAAGTGCATGGATGCGTGAATCTGTGTGTGTGAATGACTGAGTGAAAACTATGCAAAACTACAAAAGAACAAACAAAACAGGTTCATACCTGGAGGAGCGGAGAGAGAGAAGTGATTAGTGACACAGTTTAAATACTTAGAGCCCAGGTGACTCCAATCACTAACGACCCTCCTCTGCCTGCAGGAGGAACCGCCCCTGCACTGCAGAGGAGGAGCTGTAACAACACGTACTGGCTTAAGCAGGGGGACACGTCTGGCACTGCAGGATTTGAGTCCCTAACGGCGTAGTGTGTTACTGATGGTAGGCTTTGTTACTTTGGTCCCAGCTCTCTGCAGGTCATTCACTAGGTCTCCCCGTGTGGTTCTGGGATTTTTGCTCACCGTTCTTGTGATCATTTTGACCCGACGGGGTGAGATCTTGCGTGGAGCCCCAGATCGAGGGAGATTATCAGTGGTCTTGTATGTCTTCCATTTCTAATAATTGCTCCCACAGTTGATTTCTTCAAACCAAGCTGCTTACCTATTGCAGATTCAGTCTTCAATTTTGTTTCTGGTGTCCTTTGACAGCTCTTTGGTCTTGGCCATCGCGGAGTTTGGAGTGTGACTGTTTGAGGTTGTCGACAGGTGTCTTTTATACTGTTAACAAGTTCAAACAGGTGCCATTAATACAGGTAACGAGTGGAGGACAGAGGAGCCTCTTAAAGAAGAAGTTACAGGTCTGTGAGAGCCAGAAATCTTGCTTGTTTGTAGGTGACCAAATACTTATTTTCCACCATAATTTGCAAATAAATTCATTAAAAATCCTACAATGTGATTTTCTGGATTTTTTTCTCTCATTTTGTCTGTCATAGTTGAAGTGTACATATGATGAAAATTACAGGCCTCTTTCATCTTTTTAAGTGGGAGAACTTGCACAATTGGTGGCTGACTAAATGTTTTTTTGCCCCACAGTATGTCTGTGTTAGCTGCATGTGTGACATAACTCCACCAGTCCTATGTATTATATTTACAAAGATTATACTTTTTAAATGTATTGAAAAATAGGAGTAATAAGAATTTAACCACAATATTTGTTGTATTATTTGTTCTGTCTTTTCAGGTGGATTAAATTGAAAATGCAACCAACTTTCTAAGGCTCGTTTAAACAACAACAATGTTTTCAAATAACCAAAAATTGTAGTTGTAATCAATGTTGTAAGAATTTGTTCTTAACTGACTTTCCTAGTTAAATAAATGTTAAATACATGTATTTTTTTTTACTAGAGAACCATTTCGGGTTTAAGTATACCTTTTGTATGACTGATGCCTTTAGTGAGATGTCTAATGCTTTAATATTGAATAATTTCTGCCCTCCGATTAACCGGTGTTCCTTGCTGTCCACATCAACAACAAACTATCATGGTCCAAACACACCAAGATATTCGTGATAAGGGCACGACAAACCTATTCCCCCTCAGGAGACTAAAAAGATTTGGCATGGGTCCTCAGATCCTCAAAAGGTTCTACAGCTGCACCATCAAGAGCATCCTGATTGATTGTATCACTGCCTGGTATGGTAACTGCTTGGCCTCTGACCGCAAGGCACTAAAGAGGGTAGTGTGAACGGCCCAGTACATCACTGGGGCCAAGCTTCCTGCCATCCAGGACCTCTATACCAGGCGGTGTCAGAGGAAGGCCCTGAAAATTGTGTGTTATTCTGGCACCACCCGGCCAGGTCTCTGACTTCCTCCCTTTAGGCTTTCTTGTCATTGTCGGTGATCAGGCCTACCACTGTTGTGTCGTCTGCAAACTTAATGATGGTGTTGGAGTCGTGCCTGGCCATGCAGTTGTGGGTGAACAGGGAGTACAGGAGGGGACTGAGCACGCACCCCTGGGGAGCTCAAGTGTTGAGGATCAGCGTGGCAGAAGTATTGCTACCTACCCTCACCACCTGGGGGCAGCCCATCAGGAAGTCCAGGATCCAGTTGCAGAGGGAGGTGTTTAGTCCCAGGATCCTTAGTTTAGTGATGAGCTTTGAGGGAACTATGGTGTTGATCGCTGAGCTGTAGTCAATGAATAGCATTCTCACGTAAGTTTTCCCTTATGTCCAGGTGAGAAAAGGGCAGTGTGGAGTGCAATAGAGATTGCATAATCTGTGGATCTGTTTGGGCGGAATGCAAGTTGGAGTGGGTCTAGGGTTTCTGGGATAATGGTGTTGATGTGAGCCATTACCAACCTTTCAAAGCACTTCATGGCTACAGACGTGAGTGCTACGAGTCTGTAGTCATTTAGGCAGGTTGCCTTTGTGTTCTTGGGCACAGGGACTATGGTGGTCCGCTTGAAACATGTTGGTATTACAGACCTAATCAGGGACATGTTGAAAGTGTCAGTGAAGACACCTGTCAGTTGGTCAGCACATGCCCGGAGCACACGTCCTGGTAATCCGTCTGGCCCCGCAGCCTTGTGTATTTTGACCTGTTTAAAGGTCTTACTCACGTCGCCTACGGAGAGCCTACTCACACAGTCGCCTTGAACAGCTGATGCTCTCATGCATGCCTCAGTGTTGCTTGCCTCGAAGCGAGTATAGAAGTGATTTAGCTCGTCTGGTAGGCTCGTGTCACTGGGCAGCCCACGTCTGTGTACATCAACTTTATATGACCTTATTTGCGAGTGTCGGTGGAAAGTTTTTGGGGACATGACAAAAACATGAATACATGCTAATAATAGCTAAACAGTTAACTAGAGGGATAACTAGCCAGGCTACAATATATGTTTTGAATTAGCTACCTAGTTAGTCTGTTTCTATCATATTTTAATGCTAAAATGTCTAACTGTAGTCTCTCCTTGAGCAATGGCCTACTCGTACACATGCAGGTGATATGTGCACATACTGTACGGACACGCTAAAATGTCATATTCTGATCCTGGCTGATATGTACCATTATTATGTGATTGATCAAATATTTTAAAACTGTGCCTAATGAATTATATTAACAGAAATGATGATATACATTTCAGACCTGAGAAACAATTTTGTACGAATACTGCACTGAGAACATGTATATATCACTCTCTGTATGAGTGTTGGGCATAAGCTCAAGAAGGGACACTTCAAACTCAGCATTTCTAAGTGATAAATACAACACAAATCGTTTTGCGTTTCAGTTTTTAGTATCTATGCCAGTGTTTTTGCAGCAGAGTGATTGTTTGGTTTGTGTACTCCAGTGTACCTAATAGCAGATAAGACAGACATGATCCTTCCTAATGTTAATTTATCTCATTCTGTCACAGTGGCTCACGCACACACATCACCCAAGGACAAAGAGGGAGAGAGAGACCAAGAGAAAAAGACAGAGAGAGACTGCAGATGAACAGAATGAGAAAGATAGAGACCGAGAGAAGCAGAGAGACAGAGATGAATGTCAGAAGGTGGATTCACCAATTTGTAAGTCGCTCTGGATAAGAGCGTCTGCTAAATGACTTAAATGTAAATGTAATGAAGCTGATAGGAAATGTCAGACTCAAAGACTGAGCTGTTGACAGCAGTTTATGTTAAAGGGTTTACTACCCATCTCTTTCCATATCTTTCCAAATTGACCAATGTGCAACTCATGAAGTGACACCAAACAACACTGTCAGGACAATAAGTCAAGACCATTTCCTCCTCTGTGACTTCAGTTAGCCTACACTTGGCGACATGAGTAAAATTATAGTAAATAGCTATGAAACAAAGCTAAGCTGAATAAATGTGCTGTACACCCAGACACAAACTCCCAACCAATGTTTTTTTGTCTGAATAAAACTGCCTCATTGCAGTGCAACTGAAATCTAGCCAAGAGCTGTCACTGTTTAATTCACACTAGACTAATTTACATGTGATGGATAGGAGGTAGTGGAAACTGAAATCTGACAGTGAACAGTGCACACACACACACACACACACACACAGAGACAGACAGAGAGACAGACAGAGACAGAGAGAGACAGAGAGAGAGAGAGAGGAACACAGAGGAAATGTTCAGTGGTGCCTTCAGGCTAGTCTTCCCACCCTTCATAACTATAATCGATCCATTATTGCTACTTGCTTATGGAGTATGTGAAATATTGTGTGGAACTTTTAGCTTGTTACCATTTAATGTGCTTTCTCCAAATGATTTTTAAAAGCATTCTCAAAAAGCCATAGGTAAAACTGAGTAAGAGTGAGATACAGGCTAGCACAGCTATATGTCAGAAACAATGAAAAGAAACTAGCAGGAAAATGCAAGTGCAAATCCATACCATGTCCACCCACTCTTCAGTGCACCCTTACATGTTAGTAAAAGACAGAGAGGAAAGGGTGACTGTTGTGGAGTTGGGTGGCCCTGTCACAAATACAGGGGGAGATGGTACGAGAAGGCTCCTTGTGTTCCTCTGACCTCTGTGAGATGAGACCAGTCAGTGATAGGACCATGGGTACCTGTCACAGTATCATCACACACACACACACACACACACACACACACACACACACACACACACACACACACACACACACACACACACACCGTCAGCCGGGGACACAGGGAATAGAGAGGAGCAAGATTTGTCACTGCTACTCAACATTCAGTAGGTCTGCAGCCATGTGTGGAGGGGACAGAGAGAGAGATTACATCTTCTGGTTGCCATGAGTGTCATGGGTGTGTGTGCACATGCTTGTGTGTGCGCGTGTGTGTGTGTGTGCGCCTGTGTTGCACATTTTTCATCCCAATCTCCTACTGAAGATCCTGAGTCGTGTAGACAGAAGGGTGTTGAGTTATTCCCAGCTGAAGTCCCAGTCACTGTGCTTGCCTTGGAGGACTTTTGTTGTGCAGTTAGATCAGTTAGATAACTGGTTCCAAGTCCCAGTTTGTCTCTGTGTAAGTGTGTGTGATGATACTGTTCGCTTTAGCAATCTCACTAGGATAAAGACCTCCTCCATTCCTGTCATTTTTAAAAGAGATCGTGATACCTCACATCTCAAAATAGAGCTACTTAATGTTAGATCCCTTACTTCAAAGGCAACTATAGTCAATGAACTAATCAATGATCATAATCTTGATGTGATTGGCCTGACTGAAACATGGCTTAAGCCTGATGAATTTACTGTGTTAAATGAGGCATCACCTCCTGGCTACACTAGTGACCATATCCCCCGTGCATCCCGCAAAGGCGGAGGTGTTGCTAACATTTACCATAGCAAAAAAAAAAAAACGTTTTCGTCTTTTGAGCTTCTAGTCATGAAATCTATGCAGCCTACTCAATCACTTTTTATAGCTACTGTTTACAGGCCTCCTGGGCCATATACAGCGTTCCTCATTGAGTTCCCCGAATTCCTATCGGACCTTGTAGTCATAGCAGATAATATTCACATTTTTGGTGACTTTAATATTCACATGGAAAAGTCCACAGACCCACTCCAAAAGGCTTTCGGAGCCATCTTCGACTCAGTGGGTTTTGTCCAACACGTCTCTGGACCGACTCACTGTCACAGTCATACTCTGGACCTAGTTTTGTCCCATGGAATATATGTTGTGGATCTTAATGTTTTTCCTCATAATCATGGACTATCGGACCACCATTTTATTACGTTTGCAATTGCAACATGTAATCTGCTCAGACCCCAACCAAGGAGCATGAATAGTCGTGCTATAAATTCACAGACAACACAAAGATTCCTTGATGCCCTTCCAGACTCCCTCTGCCTTCCCAAGGACGTCAGAGGACAAAAATCCGTTGACCACCTAACTGAGGAACTCAATTTAAACTTGCACAATACCCTAGATGCAGTTGCAACCCTAAAAACTAAAAACAATTCTCAAAAGAAACTACCTCCCTGGTATACAGAAAATACCCGAGCTCTGAAGCAAGCTTCCAGAAAATTTGAACGGAAATGGCACCACACCAGACAGTACCGTGCAGTATCGAAGAGCCCTTACTGCTGCTCGATCATCCTATTTTTCCAACTTAATTGAGGAAAATAAGAACAATCCGAAATTTATTTTTGATACTGTCGCAAAGCTAACTAAAAAGCAGCATTCCCCATGTGAGGATGGCTTTCACTTCAGCAGTAATAAATTCATGAAATTCTTTGAGGAAAAGATCATGATTATTAGAAAGCAAATTACAGACTCCTCTTTAAATCTGTGTATTCCTTCAAAGCTCAGTTGTCCTGAGTCTGAACAACTCTGCCAGGACCTAGGATCAAGGGAGACACTCAAGTGTTTTAGTACTTTATCTCTTGACACAATGATGAAAATAATCATGGCCTCTATACCGTCAAGCTGCATACTGGACCCTATTCCAACTAAACTACTGAAAGAGCTGCTTCCTGTGCTTGGCTCTCCAATGTTGAACATAATAAATGGCTCTATATCCACCGGATGTGTACCAAATTCACTAAAAGTGGCAGTAATAAAGCCTCTCTTGAAAAAGCCAAACCTTGACCCAGAAAATATAAAAAACTATTGGCCTATATCGAATCTTCCATTCCTCTCCAAAATTTTAGAAAAGGCTGTTGCGCAGCAACACACTGCCTTCCTGAAGACAAACAATGTGTACGAAATGCTTTAGACCCCATCATAGCACTGAGACTGCACTTGTGAAGGTGGTAAATTACCTTTTAATGACATCAGACCGAGGCTCTGCATCTGTCCTCGTGCTCCTAGGCCTTAGTGCTGCTTTTGAAACCATCGATCACCACATTCTTTTGGAGAGATTGGAAACCCAAAATTGTCTACACAGACAAGTTCTGGCCTGGTTTAGATCTTATCTGTCGGAAAGATATCAGTTTGTCTCTGTGAATGGTTTGTCCTCTGACAAATCAACTGTAAATGTCAGTGTTCCTCAAGGTTCCGTTTTAGGACCACAATTGTTTTCATTATACATTTTACCTCTTGGGGATGTCATTCAAAAACATAATTTTAACTTTCACTGCTATGCGGATGACACACAGCTGTACATTTCAATGAAACATGGTGAAGCCCCAAAATTGCCCTCGCTAGAAGCCTGGGTTTCAGACATAAGGAAGTGGATGGCTGCAAACTTTCTACTTTTAAACTCGGACAAAATAGAGATGCTTGTTCTAGGTCCCAAGAAACAAAGAGATTTCCTGTTGAATCTGACAATTAATCTTAATGGTTGAACAGTTGTCTCAAATAAAATTGAAGGACCTCTGCGTTACTCTGGACCCTGATCTCTCTTTTGACGAACATAGACTGTTTCAAGGACAGCTTTTTTCCATCTACGTAACATTGCAAAAATCAGAAACTTTCGGTCTAAAAATGATGCAGAAAAATGATTTTGTTACTTCTAGGTTAGCAATACTCTACTTTCCTGCTACCCGGATAAAGCACTAAATAAACTTCAGTTAGTGCTAAATACGGCTGCTAGAATCCTGACGAGAACCCAAAAATTTGATCATATTACTCCAGTGCTAGCCTCCCTACACTGGCTTCCTGTCAAGGCATGGGCTGATTTCAAAGTTTTACTGCTAACCTACAAAGCATTACATGGGCTTGCTCCTACCTATCTCTCTGAATTGGTCCTGCCGTACATACCTACATGTACGCTACGGTCACAAGACGCAGGCCTCCTAATTGTCCTTAGAATTTCTAAGCAAACAGCTGGAGGCAGGGCGTTCTCCTATAGAGCTCCATTTTTATGGAATGGTCTGCCTACCCATGTGAGAGACGCAAACTCGGTCTCAACCTTTAAGTCTTTACTGAAGACTCATCTCTTCAGTGGGTCGTATGATTGAGTGTAGTCTGGCCCAGGAGTGTGAAGGTGAACGGAAAGGCTCTGGAGCAACAAACCGCCCTTGCTGTCTCTGCCTGGCCGGTTCCCCTCTTTCCACTGGGATTCTCTGCCTCTAACCCTATTACAGGGGCTGAGTCACTGGCTTACTGGTGCTCTTTCAAGCTGTCCCAAGGAGGGGTGCGTCACTTGAGTGGGTTGAGTCGCTGATGTGATCTTCCTGTCGAGGTTGGCACCCCCCCTTTGGTTGTGCCGTGGCGGAGATCTTTGTGGGCTTTGTAGACATCCCTCTAGTGGTGTGGGGGCTGTGCTTTGGCAAAGTGGGTGGGGTTATATCCTTCCTGTTTGGCCCTGTCCGGGGGTATCATCGGATGGGGCCACAGTGTCTCCTGACCCCTCCTGTCTCAGCCTCCA